>NW_024080991.1:571145-607095 GCF_003009895.1 Hyaena hyaena | reverse complement strand
CAGCCCCTCTGGAAAACAGTGTGGAGGTTCCTCAGGAAACTAACAATAGAACTCCCCTATGACCCAGCAATAGCACTGCTAGGAATTTACCCAAGGGATACAGAAATGCTGATGCATAGGAGCACATGTACCCCAATGTTCATAGCAGCACTCTCCACAATAGCTAAAACATGGAAGGAGCCTAAGTGTCCATCAACAGATGAATGGATCAAGAAGATGTGGTTTAGCAATCACTTTCAAGAAAGCATATCCACCTCCTTCTACTCACCTTGTATATTCTTAAAAGGCAGAGAAAAGTCAAGGAAGGAATAGAGCAATGAAATCACTGGAAACTTGCAGAAAAAATGCTTAAGTTTTCCCAGGTTTTTTTTTCCTGAGAAGTTTTGGATTGTGAACTTTTGAAATCATGATCAGTAAAATATTTAAAGAGATTTGTTGCCTTTTTTAAGGGTATTTGTTGCTTTTCAGCTTTCATTTCTTCAAAGTAATTTTTAAAAACTCTGATGGGCAGATTTCTGAAGAATTAGCAGAGCAGAGAATTAAGAGCAGAGAAATACAATTCATCTATAGAAAACAAACTATGTGTCACAAACAGCTCAAGAAACAGAACAAAATATATGCATGCTTCATGTGCCCTGACACTTTCACATAAGAGAGAAATATTATGAACTTGTTCACTTAAACAGAGCTTGTCAGAGTTTAAAGAGATCATAAGTCATTTAATTAACTCCTTTCTAGCTACTCCCTGAACATATGAAATAATGGGAAGCTCACTATTACACAAACAATTTTTTTAACTGTTACGGAAAAGTGTCTACTTTTACTAACTTCACCTTAATAAGAGTGTAGTAAGAAGAGACAATAGTAATAGGAATATAGCAGGAATAGACAATAGTGTTTATTTTTCCCTCTAGAAATTATAAACAAAATGGGTATACCTCTGATTCAACAGCTAAGAATAGAGTAAGAGCAAATCTAAAGGTTCCATAAACAAGGAACCTTATCTTAATGGTTAATATGTTTAATTAAACTTTATAAGAAGTAGAAACTGATAGAAATGATATATCAGAACATAAGGATTCAGGTGTCAAAATTTCTTGTTGATAAATTTTAGTGAGTTTTTTTCAGCTTTCTTTCTATAAATATACATTTTCTTTTGTCTATGAGGAAAACACATGGTTCAGATGAATATAGCATCCTTAATTTTAGCTCTGAGGAGATCTTAAAGGAATTCAATTAAAAATGTTTAACTCCTCAACAAAACTAAAACACAAGCTACTGAATAAGAGAAGATGTTTGCAAATGATATATCCAATAAAGGATTAGTATCCAAAATATATAAAGAACTTCTACAACTCCACGCCAAAACACCAAATAATCCAATTAAATGGGGGCAGAAGACATGAACAGACATTTCTCCAAAGAAGATATGCAGATGGCCAACAGACACATGAAAGGTGCTCAACATCATTCATCGATAGGGAAATACAAATCAAAACTACAATGAGATATCACCTCACACCTGTCAGAATGACTAAAACAAAAAACACAAGAAACAACAAGTGTTGGCGAAGATATAGAGAAAAAGAAACCATGTGCACTGTTGGTGTGGATGCAAAGTGGTGCAGCCACTATGGAAAACAGTATGGAGATTCCTCAAAAAATTAAAAACAGAACTACCATATATGTTCCAATAATTCCACTACTGGGGTGTTTACTCAAAGAATACAAAAACATTAATTCAAAGGGATACATGCACCCCTATCTTAAATGCAGTGTCTGTTTACAATAGTCAAATTATGGAAGCAGCCCAAATGTTCATCAACAGATGAATGGATAAAGAAGATGTGGTATGTATACACAATGGAATATTACTTAGCCATGAAACAGAATGAAACCTTGCCATTTGCAACAACATGGATGGATTCCAGAGGGTATGATTCTAACCAACAGAAGCCAGTCAGAGAAAGACAAATACCATATGATTTCACTCATATGTGGAATTTAAGAAACTAAATGAACAAAGAAAAAGGAGACAAACCAAAAACCAGACTCTTAACTACAGAGAATAAACTGGTGGTTACCAGAGAGGAGGTAGGCGGGGAGATAGGGGAAAAAGGCAAAGGGGATTAGAGTACACTTATTGTGATGAGCACTGAGTAATGTACAGAATTGTCCTATCACCGTATTGTACACCTGAAACCAATATAACACTGTATGTTAACTATACTGGAATTAAAATTTAAACAATGATATCTTAGCTAATGCTAATTCCATTTATAACTTTTCAGAATTCTAACAGGCATAAATAACTCGAGACCTCACTGTAGTGAAAAAATATATATATTTAATTCATTAGTCAATTTTGGAAGATACAGTTAGAGATAAAATAAAATAACTGGAAGACAAAAAAATGTTTAACACCTATGAGAATCAATTCTGCTATAAATATAAAATATAAAATGTGATAGTATTACTAGCAAACCAAGTTATACATAATAAATTTTTTCAATTTAAAATAACGTGATTAGGAGTACCTGAGTGGATTAGTTGGTTAAGCATCTGGCTGTTTATTTCAGCTCAGGTTATGATCTCATGGTTCATGAGTTCAAGACCCACATTAGGCTCTGCACTCAGTGCAGAGGGATTCTGCTTGGGATTCTTGCTCCCCTCTCTCTTTGTCCCTCCCCCCCAAATAAATAAATAAACATAAAATAAAATAAGGTCATTAGTATGAGTGAAATAGGTACACTTATCTTGATAAACACAGAGTAACATACAGAATTGTTGAATCATTATATTGCACACCTGAAGCTAGAATAACACTACATGTTAACTATACTAGAATTAAACTTCAAAGGAAAAGGATGGAATAGATCCATGCATACTGAAATAAAGCAATCTTTAGAATATAAAAAACTAAATTAGTTAATAAAGAAAGTAAACTTTATATAGAATTTAGTTTAATTTTTATCAAAAATTTATGGTGGGTATCATTTCTTGCCTACCAATCTCTAAATTCTCAGTTAAATTATCCAAATTCTCAGTTATTCTAATATCTGAAGAGAGTAAAGCAGCTATAATCTGTCACAAATTAAATAGTTCCCTGAATTTCCTTTCATACTGTAAAATCCATACTCCCTTCTGTGATCCAGTTTTCCACACTATGTCTAGAAAATTAGCTGAGTTAAGGAAGGGTTACTCACCTCCATTCAGTTCTATCATTGGGCCACCAGGGAACGGAAACAGGCACTTGGATCAAACCACAACAGGCCCAGGATAACTGCAGATCAGGAATCAGGTCCCTGGTAATTTGCTAAGAATGGTCTCAGAGCATGACAGAAGGAAGAAAAGCTCAGGAGCTGAGGAGATAGGGCAAGGCCAGAGTGAGTTCTGGCAGATTCCGCGGCAGTTTGTCAGTTGCTTTGATCATCATTAGCTTAAGAGAAAGAGATACCCTGATTGGAATGGCCTACCCACTCACCCCCTTTTTTTGTGTGGGGGAGGGGGAAGGCAACTCATTTAGATTCAAGGTGGCAGTCTAATCTTAAGGTTCACATATTCCCATTTCTGGACTGGGATTCTCTGTGAAGGAGGAAATAAACATCATCATCTGCCTATAAGCAGAATGCATGAGGAATAACCAGATCATCTCTTCTTGTGATCTCAGTATTGAGACCCCACCTGAGTGGCTTTAAAAAAGACCAATCCCACCTCTCAGCTCACATTCCATTGAAACAGCCCCAACTCTATTTCTGAGTAAGTAACAAATACCTGGGAAATCCTAGGACCTAAGGAACCAAGATGAGAAAAGCCTCATTTAAAACAGCTTTCTTGAGCAGTTTTAGTTCACAGAGATCTGTACCTATATTGTGTTCCTGAGTGACCAACTTATTAACAGCCATCACGGAACCAGATTTTCTCTAACTCAATAGATTTTATTGAATGTCTAGCTCCTATGGAATGCCTCCTGTCCAGTCTTAATGCACGCAACTATTCCTCTGTTGTTTGGGATTGCCCAAATATGCCAGGGTATGTGGCTTTGCACATGTCCCTTCTACTGGGGATCCTTTCTCTCCCAACCCTAATCATTATCTCTTTAGTAAACTCTTCCATAACCAGCCCCCCTGAGCTTGTCCTCTACCCCATCCCCTGTAGAAAATATTTTGCTGGCTCTATTCCAGGGTTTCTCCACTTAAGCCCTACAGGCATTCTGAGCTGGCTAAGTTTTTCTTGTGGGGGGCTGTCCTGTTATTTTTAGGATGGTTAGCAGCATTTCTGGCCTCTGCTCACTAGATGCCAGTAGCATCCCCACCCCCAGTTGTGACTATCAAAATTGTCTCCAGATGCCAAATGTCTGCTAGGTGTATAGGGGTAGAACTAACTCCCAGCTGAGAATCAGTGCTTTACACATTTCTATAACAGCCTAGATCTTTGTACATACCTACCTGTTCATAATTAGTTTGTTTGATTTCATGTTTGCCCCTTCACTAAATTGTAAACAACTACTGGGTAGTGCTATCTTGCTCACCATGACAGTACGTGGCATTTGTTGGATAAAGCACCTTATCAAATAAGTGGCTATGAAATTCTGATGATGAGCTAGGAATTATGTTCCTAAGTTAAAAAATTAATTTTGTTTCATTTTTTAAAGCACTTTTTTATTTGATTTTGAAAGATGGAGAGAGACAGAGAACGAGCAGGGGAGGGGCAGAGAGAGAGGGAGACACAGAATCCAAAGCAGGCTCCAGGTTCTGAGCTGTCAGCACAGAGCCCAACATGGAGCTTGAAATCACAAACTGTGAGATTATGACCTGAGTCTAAGTCAGACACTTAACCAACTTAGCCACCCAGGCGCCCCCATGTTGAATATTTTTGTTGTTGGCTGAAATGCTTAACAGCATTTAGTAAAGATGATTATACTAAATCCTAGAGTCTCCACATCCTTGAGCCTGTAGGCCTGGGGCAAGATACTTACTGGCCTAGAAGACAGAAGCCCTTTCTCCCAGTAAAGAACCCAGAGCACTGAATAACAGCTAAAATGTTGAACTCCTCTGGGTATTAGTTCCTCCTATAAAGTGTGACTTCCTAAGACTCCCCTTCTACCTCTAAAGTTTGTGATGCCAGAACCTATATAGTATGAGGTCCCAAATCTCACAAAGGGGCACTTCAGGTTTTTATTTCATTATTTTAAAACCAAAGTTGGGGTTAAGCAGCCGGCAATGACATCTAAGAAACTATACATACCAGGTTTTACCATGTAATCTGTAGGGGGAAAAGAAAAACAAAAACAAAGTTATGAAGCAAAGTTACTTTTCTTTTGCCAAGCCCCAATCTTATCATATATAAAAGAGACAATAATACCTCATAGGATTGTTGTGAGGATTAAATGAGATGATGTATGTAATGGACTTAATGGTGCCTGTCACATAGGGAGCACCCAATAAATGGTACTAGCTTCTATTATTGTCATTGTGCTAACACTGGTATAGCAAGTTGTTTACAAATCCTCTCCCTCAAATTAACTTTCTGTCTTGAAATGTAACAAGAGATGTAAGTAGATATTAATCTTCAAGGACCCCAGCAGAGCTGAATATAAATAAGAAATTCAAGTTTCCATCTTCTAAACTCCAAGGAAGTTACTGAGAAGTCAGAGTTATTTCTGCTTTTATGCTTCAGCTAGAACCTGGCAGATATTTCTATCATAGCTATTATTATACTGCATTCTTTCTTTCATTGTATTATAAATATTTTTCACATCTATTCTCCACTAGCTGTGAGCTTCTTGGAGGAAAGGACTGTCTTAAAAAGATGGATAACTTTTTAATTCCGCAGGCCTACCACACTATCAAAATTTAATAAATACCAGGTAAATGAGCAGATGAATTAATGAATTAATGAATAGCCCATGCCCAGCAATGCACTGCACCCTCTCTCTTCTGGATGGAGAATAGAACAGCTGTTGTCTCTGTGGGTTGGGCTTATTCAGAGGAGAGGCAGAGAGTTCATTCTCTGAAGGCGCTTTCCTTAACAAGGGAGCCAAGTGATCCGAGTAACCACCACCTCTGTCCTGTCACAGCACACTAGCAGCCCCTCTGTCCTCCCTATAGAGTGTAGGTGCTCCTGGCAAAGCCACACTTGGGGCCCTATGCCTTCTTCATGCCAAACCACAGGAAAAGGGAATATGCCCTGTAGGATCTTTTAGTGTTTATTTATTTTTGACAGAGAGAGAGAGAGAGCGAGGGAGAGAGAGAGAGAGAGAGAGAGAGAGCATGCACTCAGGAGAAGGGCAGAGAGAGAGGAAGGCAAAGGGTCCAAAGCAGACTCCATGCTGTCAGCAGCAAGCCCAGTGCGGGGCTCGAACTCACGAACTATGAAATCATGACCTGAGCTGAAGTCAGATGCTCAGCAGACTGAGCCACCCCTAAAACTATTTATAAATAAGACTGGCAGAATATCCTGCTGTCCCTAATCATGAATATCCAACAGAGCTCAACTTTTGTCTGTTAGCCTCAGATCTCAACCCAGCCAGGGAATATTGGATAGGGACTAGGACAGCAGGACCTACAAACAAAGGCCTGTACCTCCGTGAGACTTTTGTCAGCTCTAAGTATCCACGAGGCTATCAGGAAAGCCAAAGGAAGCCAGTAGGTAAGAAACCTTGGGAATTTGTGTGCATTTGTGCAAGGGTTGGCTGCTGTTGCTCTCTGGCTCTTGCCACAGGGAAAATACTATTTTAGAGATAGACACTAAGATAATGATGTCATTGAAACCTATTTTACTTTATTAACACTCTGGGACAGTCATCCCAGTACACAGATTTTAATAGCATATCAGTGGGATCTAGTTGATATAACTAAGGGAAGGACCTAAAAGTTTATCCTTTTTAACAATTTTAGATTCTTGGGGAGTAACTTGTTTCTCTTGGCAGGTGTACTTAATATTTATGGTGGGGATTAATTCAGTGTGGACTAGAGAATTGGAAAACACTGGACCTTACTGAAACTTGAGTCTGACTTCTCTACTGTCAATCTTAATCCTTTTCTTGGATACTTCAGTTTCAGTCTGTGGTTAATGAAATCCAGATATATTACAGCTCAAGAAATCTCTGCTGTAACCTCACTGAACATCAGGAAATGATATATGTACATTGCCAGATTATCTCACTGTAGGGCAAACATAGTAAAGCCAGATCAAGCTTCAAGTGAGTAAGTTTGAATATCCATCTCTCTTAGTCCCACTTCCACTCTGGCCAAATGAGCTTCTACTTTTCCAAAAAGGTACCTGAAAGCTAAATCCAAATTTCCACAGCTGCTCCACCTTCGAACAAACACCATCTCCTAGGAGTTGCCACAAGTCAAAATGTTTGCACAGCTCTGCTGGCTGTTCTAAAATGAAACTGCTAGAAGACATGAATAGACACTTCTCCAAAGAGGACATCCAGATGGCCAAGAGACACATGAAACGATGCTCAGTGTCCCTCATCATCAGGGAAATACCAATCAAAACCACAATGAGAGACCACCTCATGCCATTCAGAGTGGCTAAAATGAACAAATCAGGGACTATAGATGCTGGCAAACATGTGGAGAAAGGGCACCCTCCTACACTGTTGGTGGGAATGTAAACTGATGCAACCCCTCTGGAAAACAGTGTGGAAGTTCCTCAAAAAATCAACAGTAGAACTCCCCTATGACCCAGCAATAGCACTGCTAGGAATTTACCCAAGGGATAGAGGAGTGCTGATGCATAGGGAAACATGTACCTGAATGTTCATAGCAGCACTCCCAACAATAGCCAAATCATGGAAAGAGCCTAAGTGTCCATAAACTGATGAATGGATCAAGAAGATGTGGTTTATCTATACCATGGACTACTACATGGCAATGAGAAAGAATGAAATCTGGCCATTTGTAATAACGTGGATGGAACTTGAGGGTGTTATGCTGAGCGAAATAAGTCAGGCAGAGAAGGACAGATACCATATGTTTTCACTCATATGTGGAACAGGAGAAACGTAACAGAGGACCATGGGAGAGGGGAAGGGGAAAAATAGTTGGGGAGAGAGAGGGAGGCAAACCATGAGAGACTCTTAAATACTGAGAACAAACTGAGGGCTGGGGGTGGTGGGGGAGAGGGGAAAATGGGTGATGGGCATGGAGGAGGGCACTTGTGGGGATGAGCACTGGGTATTATATGGAAACCAACTTGACAATAAACTATAAAAATAAATAAATGAAGGAAAATAAATAAATAATCATCTGCCAATTAAAAAATAAATAAATGAAATGAAACTGGTAGACCTCTGAGAGCAGGAGAGTACAGTGGCCTACCAAATTCCTCAGACCAAGATTCCTTCCTTTTTCTTATACACTTCATAAAATTCACTTCTGTTTTGAGAGGAAAGTCAACAGCAGGATCTTCCCTTCTTAATTCCACTTTCATATTTTTCCCTCAACTTTCAAACAGCATCTTTGGCCTTCACTGAGGTCATGTTGAATCCTTAAGAATCTTTCTCTTGAGGCTTTTTTTCAGAGCCTTTAATGGCTCCTTAGCACCTATAGAATAAACTCTAAACTCCATAACACAGCAAAGAGTGCTCTATCCACAATGTGGCCTTAATTTTTCTTTTCTTTACTTCTCACTTCTTTCCACAACCATATATATATATAATAATCAGCCAACTTGTTCACATTAATATGCCCTGTGGCAGCTCCCTTCAGTTCTGCTTACATCCTGCTGGGTTCCTACTCTTGCCTAGATGTATGCATTCACTGCCTGTGATGTGTGAAGTGCCTAGTACTGTGCCTGGAACACAACTATGACTTAATGAATGGCAAGTGTCATTATTAATGACACTTTCTTCCTTCAATTCTTTTTTTTTTTACATTCAATTAAACTTATTAATAGTTATTGTGCCCATAGCTGTCTACACAAATGGCTTTTCTTTTTTGTTTTGTTTTGAAGTATCATTTTATTTAGGGGCCCCTGGGTGGCTCAGTTAAGTGACTGACTTTGGCTCAGGTCATGATCTCATGGTTCGTGGGTTTGAGCCCTGTGTTGGGCTCTGTGCTGACTGCTTCAGATTTTGTCTTTCCCTCTCTCTCTGCCCTTCCCCTGCTCATGCTCTGTCTGTCTCTCAAAAATAAACAAAAATTTTAAATTAGAAAAAAAGAAATATCATTTTATTCAAATTCTTATTTAAATTCTAGTTAGTTAACATACAGTGTAATATAGTTCCAGGTATAGAATTTAGTGATTCATCACTTGCATACAACACCCACTACATCATCCTCCTTAACCCATCACCATTTAGCCCATCCTCCACCTACCTACCTCCAGTAACCCTCAGTTTGTTCTTTATCATTAACAGTCTGTTTCCTGGTTTGCCCCTCTCTTTTTTTGAACAGATATGTTCATCTGTTTTGTTTCTTAAATTCCACGTATGAGTAAAATCACATGGTATTTGTCTTTCTCTGACTGATTTATTTCTGGCTTCAATTCTTGAAAAAGATAATATTAGTCATGCTCCCACTGAAACATTTAACCCCTTCCTAGTGCTTACGCTCCAAATCCCTCAATGATGAGCTGAGCTAGACAATGAAGTAATAAAAGTCAGTGTTCCCAAGCATGTGGGATGCTTGTATGATGACAGTAATCAGAACAGTGGTTGCCTGGAGAGGTGGGGATTGACTAGAAGGGGACATAAGGGGGCTTTCTGGAATAACAGAATTATTTCGTATTTTGGTTGAGGTGTTGATCATTATGAAGTATATATTTGCCCAAATGCATCTAATTATACATTTAAGATCAGTACATGTTGTTGTCCATAACATTTATCTTGTTTTTATAGAATCCCCTCTATTTTTTCCCCTGAAAACAGAGTCTAAAACTCAAATGTCTACATGAGCTTGGCAGGTAAGGGAAATATGTAGTGGGCTAGGCAGAATACAATAGGGAGGGTTGAAGGCTGCTGTCAAGCTGGAGAGACTCTGCTCTTTATCCTGATCACATGAACAAGATGTGTAAAAGCAGAATCTGTATTTAATAGGCATCTCAGATGTTTCAGTCATTAGCCAGTTTTCTGATATACTATGTGCTATGTCACAGAGTAATTAATAGTTTCCAAAGTGGGATACATAAAATGATCTGTTGAAATGTAGAAAGATAATATTTAGAACTTTTTTTCAATTTCTTTTTCATTTTCATGTTCTTTTTTGTCCTCTTTTCATTTTAGAATATACAAAGGAACACATAGAAGGGAGCATACCACATTTATCTTGCATATCCTGTGCCACATCAAGCAACTGAAGCCTGAGGTATGGAACATTTCAGAAAATGCATTGCGCAGACAGACACAACACAGGGATGGGCACTGTTCCATTGGCACGACTGAGCCTCCATGGAGGAGAGCAGCACTGCTACAACCATAGCAAGTTAGGAACAGACTTTACTGCCCATGTCATTTTGAGGGAAAAGGAGGGAGCACTGTAGAAATCTCATCCTCTCCAGTTCTAAAGTGCAGGCTGAATTGTGAGTGCTGTGTGATCGTCTGCAAAAGAAAAAAGAGCTAGTGTGTATTTGGCTGGGAGGTGGGCGGTGCCCCTGAAGCAGCTGGGATGGCAGTGCAGTGATGTGTTTGTTAACAGAGAAGCATGCCAACTTGTTGATTAGCTGACCAGTGTGGTGGAGGCAGCCACACCTGTAAAGCCAGGGTAACAGCATCTCCTCTGTGGCCTGGCAGGTCAGAGAGTGCAGAACCACAACTCTAGATTCCCGTGTGCCTAGGCAACTCCTCAGACTGGCTTCAAAGGCCAGCAGGAGTCTCCGAGGACATGGTGCCTGCCCATGGACCCACCTATACCCTGCTGGGTGGAGAGGTAGTCAAAAAAGACTGACTTCCTTCCATCCCAGTAGAATCAGGAAATCCAGAGAAACCCAGAGACAGCACCCTACCTGGTCCGTTAATTAAAATAAAGTTTCCATTACTCTAAATAAGACCTAGTATAAGGTTACTTAAACAAGAATAAAGTTTGTCTCTCAAGTACAAGTCCAAATTTGTATGCGAAGTTTTCAATCTCCCAGGCTATTTCTATCTACTTGCTCCACCACTCTAAGATGTTGCCCTTGTTTACATGATCCAAAATGTCCATGTGTGGTCAATTAAAAATTGATTCTTATGGGGGGGAGAAAAGAAAAATTGCTTTGAGGACAACCACTAGTCTCTGGCACACTATGACAACCAAAGTCCAGCCTTAAAGCATGAAACAAAAGGAAGTAGTCTCATACATAGTGTGTGAGAAATTAAAAAGTTTTTTATATACTCCAGAAAATAATTTTTTACATTTTAGTTTCTTTATTTTGAGAGAGAGAGAGAAAGGAGAGAGGCAGAGAGAGAGAATTCCAAGCAGGCTGTGCACTGTCAACATGGAGCCCAATGCACGGCTCAAACTTACAAACTGTGAGATCATGACCTGAGCCAAAACCAAGAGCCAGACGCTCAACTGACTGAGCCACCCAGGTACCCCAGAAAACAATTTTTAAAGGAGCCTTTTTGAAAGGCTCCAGTGTATAGGATGCCAGCCACCCACAGTTCCTGCATGAGAACATGGAAAAATCCAGCCAAATACAGCACACCTCATATATAAATACGGTGGTACTGATGACAGCTGACTTTTTTCAAACAAACTGGGCAATTTTTACTATATTTAAGGGAAGTGCAGAGGCAGTGACTACAGAAGATGTGGCCACATTCTGTAGAGTAAATATGTCGCCTACTCAGTTCAATCTCCAAGTACCCATCCATACAAATTCGACACCGGATATAACCAGGTAGTGTGCATCTTAAAGCTGCTTCTTCCAGGGCATTATGGGAGGACCCGTTGGTCACATACACATCTCTGTTTCTCATCAACTCCTCATTACTGCTCACCACACAGCTGCCAGTTTGCCTTTGGAGTGACCTTTTGTTTCCTCTTGGCCTCCTCGTTTCTTCAGTAATCACAACAGAGTCATGGCAAGTTAGGTCAATCACTGCAGGTTCTAGGGATTCACAAGTGAGGTCAACTATTTCATCACTTTCTCTGAGATCTATCAGTTCTGTTTCTAAGACCACCGCAGGCGTTGGGCCTCCTTCCCCAGCTGTACGGAATTCTCGGGTTTGTCTGGAATTCACCCTGCTACCACAGCACATTCTTGTATTCATTGTGCTTGCTGGATCCAGTCTTCAAAGAAATAAGTGATCTGTGCCAAAGTTTACAGTGAATGGTAACGTCCCCAGTGTCTCACAGCTGTTGGTCAGTCACTCTCTGACTACACAGAATTTAGAGCCCAGATTTTCTGGTATATTTGAACTCTGATTCTGGATCCAGTCCTGTCTCCACCTCCACAACTGCTGTGTTCCCACGTGGGTGGGTGGGTTTGTGCGGCTTCTGGGAACCACTTTTAAGACAACTCAATCTTAATTTTTAACTGAAAAAAAAAGAAAAATTAAGTTTTGGTAATTTCTAAGTAAGACTGATAGTAGTGTAAAATAGATATATAAAGAAAAATATGCATTCAAAATAATAGTTATGCATTTAAACAAAGTTTAAACTCTGTATCTCCTTATTCCATGTCCTAATGGGAAGCAGGAGAAGCCCAAGGGGCACTTAAGCACAAAAGTGCTGCATACCAAGAAAGGGTCACTATTTCATCCAAGATCCAGTGTCAGGATCTCAAGGAAACACTTATTTTTTACAAAGTGAAAATGGAGACCAGTAAGTTCTGTGCACATTTGGGGTTTTTGTATGTGTATTTATTTTGAGAGAGAGAGAGAGAGAAAGAGCATGGAGGAGGGGCAGAGAGGGAGGGAGAGAGAGAATCCCAAGAAGGCTCTGTGCTGTCAGCACAGACAGCGCCTGAGCCCAGACCAAGTGTCAGATGCTTAACTGACTGAGCCACTCAGGTGCCCTGCACACTTAGGTTTCTAATGGCACATAAGAAATGAACCATTTAGTCCATGCAGAGTTTCATCTTGCCCAGTGTTCCCGTTCTAACAGAGACAGCAAGAGGAGCTTTCCTGAAGCATTTCGTCCCAGATTCTCTTCTAGGGAAGAGGAGGGGACAGAGTTCAAGCATTTGCTTAAGAAGACTTGGTTTGGGCCCAGGCTCTGTTATGTTGGACACATGACATAGACGGTTAAAGTTCACAAAACCTCAGCATGTAAATCCTTTCTAAAAATTATTTTGTAATTTAAAAGTAATGCATCTTCGGTCATCATTAGGGAAATGCAAATTAAAGCTATAATGAGATACCATTTCACGCCCACTAGGATGACTATGATTTAAAAAATAAATAATAAAAAGTGTTGGTGATGGTGTAGAAAAATTGGGATTCTCATATAGTGCTAGTGGGAATGTAAAATGGTGTCGCAGCTTTAGAAAACAGTCTGGCAATTCCTCAAATGGTTAAAAGCAGAGTTACCGTATGACTCAGCAACTCCACTCCTACGTATATACCCAAGAGAATTGAAAACTTCTGTCCAAATAAAAAATTTATACATGAATGTTGGTAATATTATTGATAATAGCCCAAAAGTGGAAACAACCCAAATGCCCATTTGGATAAACAAAAGAATGGTATACGAATACAATGGAGTATTATTAAGCAATAAAAATGAATAAAGCACAGATACTTGCTGTAATATGGATAATCTTTGAAAACATATTAAGCAGTAGAAGCCAATCACAAAAGACGATAAACTGTGTGATTCCATTTATATGGAATGTCAAGAATAAGCAAATCTATAGAGACAGAAAGGTGAGTGACTCCTTAGGCCTGGGATGTTGAGGAGAAATAGGCAGTGACTGCTAATGGGTAAAGGGTTTCTTTTGAGTACAATGAAAATGTTCTAAACTTGAGGTGATGTTTGCACAACTCTGTGAATATACTAAAACTCATCGAATTGTATACTTTAAATTGATGAATTGTATGGTTTGTGAAGTATAGCTCAATAAAGCTTGTACCAAAACAAACACATAAGCTGCCATAGAAATGTTACACAAAACAATGTGATACTATCTGGATTTAGACACGCCCTAGAACCTGGTGGGAAAGTGTGAAACCCTAAAGGAAAATGGAAAGCAGGGCACCCTAAGGAAGGCACAGTGCTCAGATCTCCACCGGAAGCACCGACCTACTTACCCAGGCAATTCTCCTCTTAGACCCCACAGGTAACTGCTTTTCACCAGATCACCACCCTCAAGTGTTTGCCTTTCACAACGGGCCTGCCCTTCCCCCTTCACTCTGTGCCTGAGAGTGAGGCACATCTCACAGTGCCGGAAAGGCACTGCCCACCCCACCCCCGCCCCCTATACCCCCACGTACATCATCAATGACTTCGCTATTTTGTCCTGTCCAGCCCAGTCCTGCCCAGGCAGCTTTCCGGGAGTACAGGACAGGGCGTTCCAGCCACGCGCCGCTTTCCAGCCTCTCGGCTGCTTCTCTGTCGCGTCTGGACGGAGCCTGGGCGAGCCGAACCCGGGTTCCTGGCTACGCTGGGCTGGGAAGAAGAACCAAGGAGCCTCAGAACCAGGGAGACCCAGTGGATAAGGAGATCAGCAGAGGGAGGGGGCGTCGCGGGACCGCGGTGCTCACCGTGAACTCCCTCCGGCAGGTGGCGGCGCTCAGCAAACACACCCAAGGTCACGAAGCGAGGGGTTTCTGGCAAGTTATCCACTTGATGGCAGAAAGCACTGGGGTTTTCCCTCCTTTCCCTCCCGCTGTTTTGTTTTAGTTTCTCAACGACCCAATCACAATCCGAGCCCATGGTAGCTTGTCACCAGTCTCTGGGCGGAAAGCCCGTGTTCCAGGTTAGAAAAGGGGACTTTCCTGTCTTTAGTTTCGTCTTTCTCCAGGCTCCTGTTTACTGACCAAAAGGAGGCATCCACCCGATTGTTGTTTTCCTCTTGTTAGATAAGCAATTCCCCACTCTCTGGAAAAGTGGTTCTCAATAGAGGCAGTAGCCTTCTCTAAAAGTTTTGGAAATTAACACGACTGTTTTTGGTGGTCACTACAGACGTATAAGGGCAGAGGGCAAGGGGCCCCAGTCCCCCCCACATACACACACACACACACACACACACACACATTGTCTCTATCTCTCAGTGTATGAAGAATATGTTTTATAATCTGGGCTTTATAATTACATGTAAAAATGTGTTTTATTTTTCAATTATTTTGTTTCTTGGATATGTTTTGACTATTTACTCTGCCAGAAAGCTTACTGAACCAAAGTGGGCCCAGTCCTTGCTAAGTTACAGACAGCAACTACACCAAGTGGAGTTTCCTCACAAGGTAAACTTTACTTGTACAAACAAGGAGATCATGGGGAATCATCTCCAAAGCTGTGTCTCCCTGAACCAGGGAAAGTAAACTCCTTTCATGAAGGTGTGGAATAAATATCCAGAAGGGGATTTTAACATTATATTGAGGCTGAGGTAACTGTTAGACCCTTTCTCAATCCTCTGGGTAGGCATCTTCCTCAAATGTTTCTTTTTCAGTCCTAGCAATTTGTTAGTTTGTTTCTAAAAGGAAAGATTGACAGCTGGGCAGAAGCTGCTAGGAGTTTAGTTCCTACCAATTAAGATTGACAATGAAACAGAAGCTTCTACTAGAGATTTTCCGAGTTCAGGGGGTCAGGCCAGGACTATATACACTGAATTTTCCAGAAATGCAACTACCAGACAACTAAAAGGAAGATGTGTTTTCAGGTTTTTTGTTTCATTTTGTTTTTGTATTTGGAATTTTACGTAGAGATTCTAACCATTTTAGATAATCACACCACAGCCAGCAATCCCATATCTGAGTCTGAGCCATTGATATAGTGCAACTCTCAGTGTTTCTTGTCATAGTTTACAGAGGTCCTAGGCCAGCTACAAGCATCTTGCACCTCATACACCATCCAGTACAGCCAGACTAGAGCATTCACATACTAAATTGCTTAACCTTCATAATCAAATTAGTAAAGAGGTAACAGTGAAGAGTTATAAAAAGGAGGTATTGGGGAAAATGGGATGGGGGAAGTGTTAGATCTGGTTGGAGTTGCAACTTCTCATCTGCAGTGGAGTCCTAGGGCCTATACTCACCTCTGTCCACCAAGCCTTAGCATGAGTACTGACTCCCCACCATAGAAATGTAACAAATAAGGCTCCAGTATATTCAAGTGACCTGCTTACTGGGCTATCACGTGAGTGGCAGAACCCTTCATTTTACAGGTTAAAAAACTGAGGCCAGGAAAAACTAAGAGATTTGGAAGTGGGTAACCTGTGGCAGAGGCAGGGCTAGAAGCTCCTGAGAATGCAGTTTGTAAATTCTCCGAGCAAGATCATTCACAGAAATCCTGAGACTTCCAGGAGAAAGCAGGCTTCCCTTTGAGGGGCACCATACAGAATGAGTGGAGACTTCAGCTAAAACCCTTCATGGAAAAGAGTAGAGGCATACTTTCTTTTTTCCACCAGCTCAGAGCCAAAAAAGTTTCCCTTTTATCTCTTTGCTATGGTTTTAGGTAATTTTACTTGCTCTAGTAAGATATGAAAATAAATAACCACTACAAGTAAAAGCAGTTGCCTGGAGCTTTACATTTTACAGAGTTCTTACCACCATCTCCTCAGAACAAGTCTTGAACAGTGTCTGGTATGGGGTGATACTCCATATTTATTGAATGAATGATTGATCAAGTAACTGAATAAGCTTTATGATATAAAAATAATCATCCCATTTTATGGATTTGGTGACAAAGAGTCAAGCCAGAGGGCACCTGGGTGGCTCAGTGGGTTAAGCTTCCAAATCTCAACTCAGGTTATGATCTCATGGTTCCTGAGATCGAACTCCACATTTGACTGACTCCTCCCTGACAGCCAGAGCCTTCTTGGAAATCTGTCTCTCATTCTCTTTCTCTGTCACTCCCTACTCACACGTGTGCTCGCTTTCTCTCTCTCTCTCTCTCTCAAAATAAATACATAAACATTAAAAAAAAAAGTCAAGCCAGTAATAACTATTTCTTCCATTTCTTTTGTGGAATTAGGATTCAAACTCAGATCTGAGTTCAATGGCATTCACACTTTTTTTTTTTTTTAAGAGAGAGAGAGAGAGAGCATGGGCCGGGGAGAGGGAGAAAGAGAGAGAGAGACAGAGAGAGTCTTAAGCAGACACCTCACTCACCATGGAGCCTGATGAAAAGATTGATTCTAAGACCCCAGGGTCATGACTTGAGCTAAAATCAAGAATTGGACATTCAACCAACTGAGCTACCCAGGCACCCCGAAACTTTGAATTTTTTAAAAAATACTTATTTTTGGGAGAATACAAACAAGGGAAGGTCAGGGAGAGGGGGACAGAGGATCTCAAATGGATTCTATGCTGACAGGCTGACAGCAATGAGCCCTAAATGGGGCTCAAATGTCATAAACCACAAGATCATGATCTGAGCCAAAGTCAGACGGTCAACCAACTGAGCCACCCAGGTGTTACAAAACTTTGAACTTTCAATGGAAGTTTGGGACTGCAGTGTTGTGGGCCCTGCAGAGAAAGTTAACAGGAAACTTGCAGTAGCAGACTGATGCCTCACCCAGACTCAATGAGTCCATACCCAGCTTTTTCATATCTTGCTGCTAACAGCTATCACCTGCACGTTATCCTAGCCCTGCAGATTACCATCAGGCACTAGAGTGAGCTGGAAGTACCTGGGAGTTTAATGTTTCATCCCACTACACACTCTATAGCTTATATCCAAAGATAGGCTCATGTGAGCTACCAAAGCCCAGTTCCTTTGCTTCAAGGAAGAACTAACTTTGAGGGGTGTTCTTTTGTTCTAGAGCTCCCATGGGACCAGGCTGAGTGTGTAATTTCTGAAATCACCCTTCACTTGGCTTCTTCCCATTCCCTATCTATCCTCACTTCCTCTCTGCACCACGCCCTTAATGCTTATTGGTTTCTCCTAGAAGCCCTTTCTTTATAAGTCACAGCATCCAAATTCTGGTTTCAGGGCATGCTTCTGCAAGAACTCAATCTCACATGCTCACTGACTCTTCAGATGGTGCAAATGACATGCACACTTTCAGACAGCAAGGATACCTAGAAAGCCCTTTGAGATAGCACTATGGCATTGTGTAGCAGCAAGAGTCCTCTGTTTTTACTGTGAAAACAGTAAAAAAAGGAAGTGGCCCAAGGGGGTGGGGAAATCTCACATTACTGTGGTCTTCAGTTAGGCCTGTGCTATAAAGATAGAAATACCTCCTTCCTTTCATAGACGTTTAAATCATTTTTGTTTTGAAGGACGAAAGTGGACAAATAACTCTGAATCCAACTAATGAGAGAAGATGTATGAAATTTAGTGCATAGTAAATGCTTGATACATGATTAAACTTTTTTTTAAATTCTATTTACCAGGGGTTTTTTTCTATCAGTCCTCCTTATAGCTTTCCAAAGCATCCAGATTGTTTTTAATCCTTGAAGCTTCCAATAAAAATACTCACAGATACTTTATTTCTCTTAAAATATCTAGGACCCAAATTGGTTAGTTTTCAATTTTTTTCTAAAAGCCTAGAGTCCAAGGAGACAATATATCACCAAGCTTGGCGAAGGGCGGGGAATCCCAGGATAGTGAGCCAGCTCAGAGGTGTTTACAGCAGCTGTCATGGTTCTTGCCCTAAACTACACTGTCGCTGTGTCCCAGAACATGCGCATCTGCAAGAACGGGGGTGTGCTGTAGCCCCCGCTTAGGAATGAATTCAGGTACAGTATTTCCAAAGAATGACCGCATCTTCCTCATAGAACATAAACAAAATTTAGTGATTATGAGTAGGAAGAATAGTTCTCTATTCCTAGGAAGAATCGACCTTAAAAGGAAAGAATTAATTTAGTTCTCGGTTGAGACCTTACGGAACCTCCCCAAGAAGCTCATTTTTCTTGCCAAAAATCTGGATGATGCCTTAAAAGTTATTGAGCAATCAGAATTAGCATATAAAGTGGACATGGTTTGGATCGTGGGAGGCAGTTCGGTTTATAAGGAAACCATGAAGAAGCCAGGCCACCTTAGAATATTTGTGACAAGGATTATGCAGGAATTTGAAAGTGACACATTTTTTCCAGACATTGATTTGGAAAAATATAAACTTCCCCCAGTATACCCAGGTGTTCTTTCTGATGTCCAGGAGGAGAAAGACATTAAGTACAAATTTGAGGTATATGAAAAGAATGATTAATGTGGAGGTGTTTTCTAATTTATTTCAAGTTGTTCCCCCTCCCTCCAAACAATTACATGTTTTCATATTAGAAAAAAAGACTTTTGTTGACTTGAGGTCAGTGGATAATTATTTCTAAGCAATGAATTTTTATGAATTAATCTTAATTAGACTATAGTTAAGATCAATCTTAACTACACCATATCAGATACCATTTGTGAAGCATTTCTTGCTACAACTGTAAGATGCCCATCAAGGTCCAGCACCTGCCTAAGGTAGCATATCCACCAAGAGCCAAAGTGAGAAAGTTCTCTGATCACATGAGTTGAAAGCAGGACCTATAGAGATAGGACTAGAGAGATTTGTCCAATGGTCAGAAATGAATTATAAACAGAAGAGCAAGAACTCAGATATTAAAAGACAATTAGATCAAAGTAAGGACTATGAATTCTCTATGCATATCACAATTCTGAAAAAAGTTCTGTTCACTCAGACAGGGAACTAGCAAGTTGAGAACTCCGGTATATTCTGGAGGGATAGTAAAGACGCCAATAGGACACTACCTTTTTGAAGGTTAAAGAGAAGGTCTGAGACCTCTAAAATCTCTGTTTTGATGTTCAGTGAGATTCCATGGGATATTATGATGATAGAAGATAGGCTGTTCTTTACCAGAAAGTTGACCTAAACACAACCATTTGGCTAAAATTAGAAATTGAAAAGGTGAATTGAAAATAGATAATGCTAGAAACCAAAATTATGAAGTTGGAAATTAAACTTCACTGAATTAGAAAATAAAATTAAGGGGAAAAAAAAGCCTAGAAGCCAAGGGTCCAAAGAGAGATAAAGCTAATTTTTTCCCCTAAGACCTTAATGGCTACATCACAGACAAAATATTTATTTTCTTAAGGAAAGAACTTGAATTTTTCCTCAAGAGTTTAGTGTATAAGAAATAAAGTAAAAAGCAACAGCCCAAAGATACTGGGAGAGTGATTGTACACAAAAACTAGAAAAGATAACATTTGCCAGTTCCTATATTGTCTCCATTTATGCCATGTTTTCACTAGGGATAATGAAAAAAATGAGATATAACAATTTTTATTTTAAAATTTCTTAAATTAAACATCATAATAATGACAATGACCATTTCCTAATGTTTTATTTCTTTTAACATTATCAAAGTATAATTTGCAAAACTGGACATGAAAGTAAATTATATTTTTCCAAAGCAATGTTCTTGGGAAGATATACACCCAGTACAATGCTGGTTTTCCTTTTTTGTTTTTAAATTCCAGTATAATTAACATACAATGTTATATTAGTTTCAGGAGTACAGTATAGTGATTTGACAATCCTGTACATTACTCAGTGCTCATCACAATAAATGTACTCTTAATCCCCTTCACCTATTTCACCCACCTCCCACCCACCAGTTTATTCTCTCTAGTTAAGAGTCTGTTTTTGGTTTGTTTCTTTTTTTCTTTGTTAATTTGTTTTGTTTCTTAAATTCTACATATGAGTGAAATCGTATGGTATTTGTCTTTCTCTGACTGACTTCTTTTACTTAGCTTTATACCCTTTAGATCTATCCATGTTGTTGCAAATGGCAAGATTTCATTCTAGTTTTTGTCTAAGTAGTATTCTATTATATACATACCACCAATTCTTTATCCATTCATCTATTGTGAATATATGGTCTGCTCCCATAATTTGGCTATTGTAAATAAACATGGGGGCACATTTATCCCTACAAATTAGTGTTTTTGTATTCTTTGGGTAAATGCCCAGTAGTGGAATTACTGGATCATATAATAATTCTATTTTTAACTTTTTGAAGAACGTCCATACTGCTTCCCACAGTAGCTGCACCAGCTTGTATTCTCACCAACAGTACACAAATATCCCTTTTTCTCCACATCCTGGCCAACACTGTTGGTTCTTGCATTTTTGATTTTAGCCATTCTGATAGGTGTGAAGTGATATCTCATTGTGGTTTTGATTTGCATTTCCCTGATAATGAGTGATGTAGAGCATCTTTTCATGTCTGTTTGACATTGTATGTCTTCTTTCAAGAAATGTCTGTTCATGTCTTCTGCCCAATTTTAATTGGATTATTTGTCTTTTTGTGTGATGAGTTGTATAAATTCTTTATATATTTTGGATATTAACTCTTTATTGGATATATTATTTACAAATATCTTCTCCTATTCAGTAGGTTAGGTTATCTTTTAGTTTTGTTGGTTGTTTCCATAGCTGTGCAGAAGTTTTTATTTTGATGAAGTCCCAATAGTTTGTTTTTGTTTCCCTTGCCTCAGGAGACATATGAAGAAAGATGTTATGGCTGATGTCAGAGAAATTACTGCATATCCTCTCTTCTAGGATTTTTATAGTTTCAGGTCTCACATTTAGGTCCTTAATCTGTTTTGAGTTTATTTTTGTGTATGGTGTAAGAAAATGGTCCAGTTGTATTATTTTCATGGAGCTGTCTGGTTTTCCCAACACCATTTGAAAAGACTGTCTTTTTCCCATTGCATATTCTTGCCTTCCTTGTCATAGATTAATTGACCATGTAAATGTGAATTTATTTCTGGGCTCTGTATTCAGTTCCACTGAAATATTGTGCCAGTTCATACTGTTTTGATTACTACAGCTTTGTAGTATATCTTGAAATCTGGGGTTGTGATACCTCCAATTTTGTTCTTCTTTCTCAAGATTTCTCTCACTATTTAGGGTCTTGTGTGGCTCCATACAAATTTGAGAATAATTTGCTCTAGTTCTATGATAAATTCTGTTGTTATTTTGATAGGAATTACAGTAAATCTGTAGATTGCTTTTGATGGTTTGGACATTTTAACAATATTTTTTCTCCCAATCCATGAACATGGAATATCTTTCCATTTATTTATGTCATCTTCAGTTTCAACAATGACCTTTTTTTTTTTTTTAATAAAAATCTCCTGAAAATCTAACCAGGCCAATTGAATAGTGATAAGTGATCATTTCTGGGTGGTGAGACTAACAAGACTTTTTTTTCTTTTCTGCCTATATAAACATCTTATTTTTTAAAACAATGAGCTATTTTTTGAAACAATTTATACAAAAGCTGTAAAAATTCAAATCATATAGAAGTATGTAGAATGATATATTTTTTTAAAGTCTACTTTCAATTGTTCTGGACTTTTGGGAAAGATGGTTAAGTAGGAGGACCCTAAACTCACCTTGTCCCATGGACACAACTATAGATAACACCCACATCAGTGTAAATAACCAAGAAAATGACCTAAAGACTGGCAAAACAAACTCTACAAATAAACGGAGAGAGGCCACAATGAAGAAGTTAGGAAGGGCAGAGAAGCAGTGGGGAGCTAAACCCTGAATCTCTGGAGGGAGACTCCCCCTGGTTGCTGGAGGTAGAAAGCTGTGGGTGTGTGAGGGGAGAAAAACAGACTGTCACACCGAGGAGGCTGCATGAGGAAGAGGAATCCTCATAACATTTGGCTTTGAAAACCAGAGGGGCTGGCTCTGGAAAACAGTGTGGAGGTTCCTCAGGAAACTAACAATAGAACTCCCCTATGACCCAGCAATAGCACTGCTAGGAATTTACCCAAGGGATACAGACATGCTGAGGCATAGGAGCACATGTACCCCAATGTTCATAGCAGCACTCTCCACAATAGCTAAAACATGGAAAGAGCCTAAGTGTCCATCAACAGATGAATGGATCAAGAAGATGTGGTTTATCTATACCATGGAATACTACATGGCAATGAGAAACAATGAAATCTGGCCATGTGTAGCAACATGGATGGACCTTGAGGGTGTTATGCTGAGCGAAATAAGTCAGGCAGAGAAGGACAAATATCATATGTTTGCACGTATAGGAGGATTAGGAGGAACTTGACGGAGGAACAAGGGGGAGAAGAAGGGCGGAAATGGTGGGGGAAAGGGAGAGAGGCAAACCATGAGAGACTCTTGAATGCTGACAAAAACTGAGGACTGATGGATGTGGGGGGGAGGGGGGGATGGGCATGGAGGAGGGCACTTTGGGGATGAGCACTGAGTGTTATGTGGAAACTAATTTGACAATAAACTATTTGTAAAAAAAAAAAAAAAAAAGAAAACCAGAGGGGCTGGATTTTGTGAGTTCTTACAACCACCATGACTTAAAGCCTAGAACTTTAAAAATCAGCAGTCCTGAGGAGAGCCAGGAGATCAAAAGGAAACTGAGTCTGTGCCCTTAAAGAGATAGCACAACAAATAGCCCTAGAGATACAGCATAGAAGCCGCTAGCAGAAAACCTCTTGGGGCATATGGGAGGGAGAATTATTTACTAAATCTTTAAGTTTGGTGAAGAACTTCTCCAGGAAGTCCCTCCCCCACCCCCCAGCATAAACACAGGGCCCACTGCGGAAACCAGCACAGCTGTTAGTTTTCACTACCTAACTGCATATGCCACACCCTGTGCCCTCCAGCTGGGCCTGCCTCAGCCTTAGAGCTGTGGGTCCCCTCCCCTGGAAGACCAGTGCACACCTTGCCAACACTGTGTATCCAGACAGTGCACTTTGTAGGGCCTTATTCCTGGCAGTGACAGTGGCAGGTTATCTCCCACAGAGGACGTGTGCACCTTATTAAAACTGCTTGCCTCAGCTGGCTCCAGTCTTTGCAGCAGAGCACATCTCCTCTGGGAAAGGACCAGCAGAACAACTTGTGGGCCTGTGGCCCCCACCTGCATATGCTTTGTGGAGTAGCCCCCACCAGCCCTGGTCTCTGTGGCAACTGCTCATCCACTGTGGAAAAGGATCAGCATCATCTTGTTAAAAGTGTGTGCCCTGCCCACTACTTTCAAGAACAAGAGACACAGCTGACTTTCCTACCACACAGAAGCAGACAAAGAGAGTTAGACAAAATGAGACGACAGATCTCATCACAGATGAAAGAACAGGACAAAATTACAGCAAAAGACCTAAATGAAATGGAGAGAAGTAATGCGCTTGATAGAGAATTTAAAGTAATGATCATAAAGACACTCACTGGACTCGAGAAAAGACTGGAGAACAGCATGCGACCCTTAACAAACAGATTAAAAAGAACCAATCAGAGATAAAGAACACAATAATTGAAATAAAAAGTATACTAGGGTCGCCTGGGTGGCTCAGTCGATTAAGCATCTGACTCTTGATTTCAGCTCTGGTCACAATCTCAGGGTTCGTGAACTTGAGCCTTGCGTGGAGGCCCATCATGGAGGCTGCATGGAATTCTGTTTCCCTCTCTCTCTCTGCTTCTTCCCCACTCACTCTCTTTCTCTCTCTCAAAATAAATAAATAAACATTAAAAAATTTTTAAATACGCTAGATGGAATAAATAACAGGTTATAAGTAGCAGAAGAATGAATCAGCAATCTGGAGGACAGAATAACAGGAAGTAATTAAGCTGAGCAAGTGAGAGAAGAAAAATTATGCAAAATTAGAATAGACTTGGGGAACTCGGTAACTTCATCAACTGAAATAACATTCACATTAGGGATCCCAGAGAAGAAGAGTGAGAAAAGGGGGAAGAAAATTTATTTGAAGAAATAATAGCTAAAAACTTCCCAAATCTGGGGCAGGAAACAGAAATGTGGGTCCAAGTAGGCACAGAAATCTCCCAACAAAATATCAAAAAGCAGTGATAAAGAATCTTAAAAGCAGCAAGAGAAAAGAAAACACATACAATGGAAACCCCAGAAGGCTATCAGCAGATTATTCAACAGAAACTTAGCAGGTCAGAAATGAGTGGGTGTAATATATATTTAAAGTGCTGAATGGGAAAAACCCACAGTTCAAGTGTCTAACTGATAAATGAAAGGATAAAGAAGAGAGGTATGTATATATATACAATGGAATGTTATTCAGCCAAAAAAGGATGAAATCTTGCCAGTTGCAACAACACGGATGGATCTAGAAGAGTGCAATGCTAACTAAATAAGCCAGTCAGAGAAAGACAAATACCATATGATTTCATTCCTATGTTGAATTTAAGAAACAAAACAAAGAAAAAAGACACAAACCAAAAAACAGACTTTTTTTTTTTTTAATTTATTTCTGAGAGACAGAGACACCGTGAGCTGGGGAGGGTCAGAGAGAGAGGGAAATACAGAATCTGAAACAGGCTCCAGGCTCCGAGCTGTCAGCACAGAGCCAGACGCCGGGCTCAAACCACGAACTGTGAGATCATGACCTGAGCCGAAGTTGGATGCTCAACCAACTGAGCCACCCTGGCGACCCCCAAAAACAGACTCTTAACTAGAGAGAGCAAACTGATGGTTACCAGAGGGAAGAGGGAATGGGTGAGATAGGTGAAGGTTATTAAAATACAGTATTCAGAGTACCTGGGTGGCTCAGTTGGTTGAGCGTCTGACTTCTGACTTCGGCTCAGGTCCTGATCTCACAGCTTGTGAGCTCAAGCTCCCATGTTGGGCTCTGTGTTGACAGCTCAGAGCCTGGAGCCTGCTTCAGATTCTGTTTTCCTCTCTCTCTCTGACCTTCCCCGCTTGTGCTCTGTCTCTGTCTCTTTCTTTCTCAAAAATAACTTTATTTTTTTAATATTAACATTAAATTTTAAACATTAAAAAATTTTAATAAAAGTACAGTTATCTTGATGAGCACTAACTTAATATATGGAATTGTTGAATCTCTGTATTGTATACCTGGAATGAATATAACACTGTATGTTAACCACACTGAAATTAAAATTTTTTAAAAATAAAAATAAAAAGTCTACTTTTATCTTACTCCTGCCATTTTAGGCCCTGCCTATTGTTAAGAGGTTACTGAATATATTTCTGGACCTTTTCCTGTGGGCGAATCCGCTTAAAAAGGTTGAGAAAAAAATTTTTAAGGCTGTTTAAAAATATAAAAAATGGGAGTGCCTGGGTCTGTTAAGTGTCTGCCTTCGGCTCAGGTCATGATTCCATGTTTCATGAGTTTGAGCCCTGCATCAGGCTCTCTACTTTCCACACAGAGCCTGCTTCAGATCCTTGCCTCCCCCCCATCCCCACCCCCACCGCCTCTTCTCTGCTTGCACATGTGTGCTCTCTTTCTTTCAAAAATACATAAATAAATAAATTTAAAAGTAGATAGATAGATCCATCAGAGGCACCACCTCAGCTTGGAACGCCTGAGATAGGCAAATGCTGATGTTCTGAACAAGGGGGGAGCAGGATTACGGCCCCAGCTGCCAAGCTCTGATCACCATTCTTGGAGAATATTACACACAAACCACTAAGCTACAGTCACAGCCTTGTCTCGATGTTCCTTGTAGGTCTTTGGGTAAACAGAGAAGTTCCAGGTTAAAATTGCTGAATTCTAACTTACATTTCTGTATTTCTTTGAACTCTCTTGTGCTTGCTTCGGTAGCACATATACTAAAATTGGACTCTTTTTCAGATGTTTTTCCCTACCTGACCTTGGTGAATTGCCTTAATCCATGGCTCCCACCTGAGCTTTTTCGCACTGTCATTTGCTTTGGTCATTTAAGGTATGGGATCCTCTTGGGCTGTCCCTGCAGGTCTAAAACCTGCATCATATCATGTGCCGTCTTTCTCTGGTTTCTTGGGCCCTTCTAAACTTTTCTGCAAGGGAGAATTATAAGAAAATGCAAGAGAACTATTTAATAAAAATTGAAATTTTTAAAAAGCCATTATATGAAATGGAGAGTAATGGGTACACACTAAAAGAAACCAGTGAGGTCCAAAAGGTAGTAATCTCTGTCATAAGAGATTACAGGGGGGAGCCTGGGTGGCTGAGTCTGTTAAGCATCTGACTTCAGCTCAGGTCATGATCTCATGATCTGTGGGTTGAAGCCCCACATCAGGCTCTGCACTGACAGCTCAGAGCCTGAAGCCTGCTTCATATTCTGTGTCTCCCTCTCTCTCTTCCCCTGCCTTTCTCAGACTCTGTCTCTGTCTCTCAAAAAAGAATAAATGTTAAAGAAAAAAAAGAGATATCAGGGGTTTACAATATTTTTTATTTTCATTATTTGATGAAGAGGAGGGCAATTTTAGAACAATTCTAAAATCAGATTTTTGTTTTTTGAGAAAAAATTATATATCAATTAGTCAAATGATTCTTCAAATGATTAATTTGTTGCTTCTTGGACCTTTTAACTAACATGGTCTGTAATGACATAGTCTCCCTTTGTCTTGGAAGAGCAGGGGAGTTTTGTAGATTCCATCTGCTTTTCATTTGGCCAGGTCATGGTAGGTGGTGGCTGGCTCAGCTGCTACATTCCCCAGCATTCCGAAGGGCATGACACAGACCTCACTGTGGGCCATGGTGAGCAACAGGAGGGAAACGCCACTGCTTAGGGTCTGAGAAACCCTTCTGCTCCTCCACTCCTATTCCACCCCACAAATCCCTCACCTCATATATACATGTAAGGTTTCAGAAAAATGCCAACCGATACTGAAGGAAAAATGGCTTTTAGCAAATTGATTTTTCAACAGACTAGTCAGCTTCCTCTTCTTTATTTACCCTTCTCCCATGCCACAACAATCAGGGCATCCCTTTCCAGACTCTTTCTGTGCATGGTACCAATATGTAACACGTGGGTTTTTTCATGGCTTACAATGTGTATTTTCTAAAAAGTACTTTTTTGTTTCAACGATATAGCATGTGTATTCTTCCATGTCAGTTTATAAGATATAATTCTTTATTACTGACATTGAGACTTTTCTGCTTAATTTGCATTGCAGTTATATTTAATAAACTTAATTAAGGTCTGATATTCCTCCTCTTTGATCAATCTCTTCTGAAGTTAGAGACTAAGGCATGCTCCAAAGGAGCATTACATTGGACCATCAGCAGCAAAGCAGCATTTCACAAAATAGTTCTGTTGAATGACATGGAAAATAAGTGCTTTATCAGCAAAGGAAACAACCCACAAAACTAATAGGCAACCAACAGAATGGGAGAAGATAGTTGCAAATGACATATCAGATAAAGGGTTAATAACCAGAATCTATAAGGAACTCACCAAACTTCACACCCGAAAAACAAACAACCCAGTGAAGAAATGGGCAGAAAATATGAACAGACACTTCTCCAAAGAGGATATCCAGATGGCCAACAGACACATGAAACGATGCTCAGCATCCCTTCTCATCAGGGAAATACAAATCAAAACCACACTGAGATACCACCTCACACCAGTCAGAGTGGCTAAAATGAGCAAATCAGAGAACTCTAGATGCTGGCAAGGATGTGGAGAAACGGGCACCCTCCTACACTGTTGGCAGGAATGTAAACTGGTACAGCCCCTCTGGAAAACAGTGTGGAGGTTCCTAAGGAAACTAACAATAGAACTCCCCTAGGATCCAGCAATAGCACTGCTAGGAATTTACCCAAGGGATACAGACATGCTGAGGCATAGGAGCACATGTACCCCAATGTTCATAGTAGCACTCTCAACAATAGCTAAAACATGGAAAGAGCCTAAGTGTCCATCAACGGATGAATGGTTCAAGAAGATGTAGTTTATCTATACCATGGAATACTACATGGCAATGAGAAACAATGAAATCTGGCCATGTGTAGCAACATGGATGGACCTTGAGGGTGTTCTGCTGAGCGAAATAAGTCAGGCAGAGAAGGACAAATATCATATGTTTACACGTATAGGAGGATTAGGAGGAACTTGACAGAGGAACAAGGGGGAGAAGAAGGGGGGAAATGGTGGGGGAAAGGGAGAGAGGCAGGCCATGAGAGACTCTTGAATGCTGACAAAAACTGAGGACTGATGGATGTGGGGGGGAGGAGGGATGGGCATGGAGGAGGGCACTTGTGGGGATGAGCACTGAGTGTTATGTGTAAACTAATTTGACAATAAACTATTTGTAAAAAAAATAAAAAAATAAAAAATAAAAAAATAAAAAAAAGAAAGAAAATAAGGGCTTTATGACTTAACACAATAGAGCTAAACCCTAGCTGCCCATTAGACCTATCTAGAGATATTTACAAACAATACTGTGAAAACTTATGTCCACACAAAAACCTACACATGATGTTTATAGCAGCTTTGTTTATAATTACCAAAATTTGGGGGGCATCTGGCTCAGGTCATGATCTCACAGTTCATAGGTTCAAGCCCCGCATCAGGGGCTTATGATTTTGATTCGGATTTTGTGTCTCCCTCTCTCTCTCTGCCCCTCCCTGGCTCACACTGTCTCTCAAAAATTAAAAAAAAAATTTTTTTTAATTATAATTACCAATATTTGAAAGCTACCAAGATGTCTTTCAGTAGGTGAATGGATAAACAGACTATGGTACATCCAGACAATGGGATTTTATTCAATGCTAAAAAAAAAAAAAAAAAGAGCTATTAACTCATGAAAAGACATGGAGGAAACTTAATTGCATATTACTAAATGAAAGAAGCTGATCTGAGAAGATTACATGCTGTATGATTACAACTTTATGATATTCTGCATAAGGCCAAACTATGGAGACAGTAAAAAGGATCATTTGGTTGTCAGCGATTGGAGGGCAGAAGGAGGTGGATGGGATGAATGAAAAGGCAAATCACAAACTATTTTTAGGGCAGTGAAATAAATACTGACAACATAATGATAGATACATGTCATTATATATTTGTCCACACCCATAGAACATACAACACCAAGAGGGAACCATAAGGTAAACTATGAACCTTGGTGATTTTACTATGTCAGTGTAGGTGTGTGTGTGTTGGGGGGGGGGGGCGCGTTGATAATAGAGGAGGCTCTGCCCGTGTGAGACTAGGGGAAATAGGTATATGGGAAATCTCCGTATCTTCCCCTCACTTTTGCTATGAACCCAAACTACTCTAAAAAGGAGATTAAAAAAAAAAGAAGTATAGTTGATATACAATGTAATTATCATTATTAACATCATTATGTTAATAATTCAACAATCATATACATTATGCAATTCTTGCCACAATAAGTGTAGTTAACATCTATCACCATACAAAGTTACTACATTATTATTGACTATATTTTCTATGGTGTGTATTTCATCCCAATGATTTACTAATTTTATAGCTGGAAGTATAATCCCCTTAATCCCCTAACCCTATTTTGTCTAACCTTCCATCTCCCTTTCCTCTGGCAACCACCAGTTTGTTCTCGGTTTTATGAGTCTTTTTTAGTTTCTGTTTGTTTTTAAATTCCACATATAAGTGAAAGTATGGTTTTAGTCTTTCTCTGTCTGACTTATTTCACTTAGCATAATACTCTCTAAGTCTACCCATGTTGTTGCAAGTGATGGCATTTCATTCTTTTTTATGGCTGAGTTTCTATGTAGATGTATATATGTATATATACACACATAACACCATACCTTCTTTATCCATTCATCTATGGACAGACAGGTTGCCTTTATAAATTGGCTATTGTAAGTAATGCTGCAATAAACATAGGGATGCATATAATTTTTTAATTAGTGTTTTAATATTCTTTGGGTAAATGCCCAGCAGTGGTACTATTGGATTGTATGGTATTTCTATTTTTAATTTTTGATGTTTATTTATTTAGTTTGAGAGAGAGAGAGTGCAATGCAGGGGTACAGAGAGAGAGAGTGAGGAAGAGAGTGGGGGGGAGAGAGAGAGAGTGAGGAAGAGAGTGGGGGGGAGAGAGAGAGAGAGAGAGAGAGAGAGAGAGAGAGACTCTCAAGCAGGTTCCACCCTGAGCATGGAGCTCAACGAAGGCCTCAGTCTCATGACTGAGAGACCACAACCTGAGCAGATATCACCTGAGCAGATATGAAGAGTTGGACACTCCACCAACTAAGCCCCCCAGATGCCCCTATTTTTAATTTTTTGAAGAATCTCCACACTGTTTTCCACAGTGCTGCACTAAGTTACATTCCTACTAACAGTGCATGAGGGTTTCCTTTTCTCCACATCCTTACCATCACTTGTTACTTGTCTTTTTGACAATAGCCATTCTAACTGATACGAAATAACATCTCATTGTGGTTTTGATTTGCATTTCCCTGATTAGTGATGTTGAACATCTTCTCATGTGTCTATTGGTCAACCGTATGTCTTTCTTTGGAAAGTGTTTATTTAGGTCCTCTGCCCATTTTAAAATCAGGTTTTGGGGTGTGTGTGTGTGTGTGTGTGTGTGTGTGTGTGTTGGTGTTCAGTTGTATAAGTTCTTTATATATTTTGGATATTAACCTCTTATCAGACATTGTTTGCAAATATCTTCTCTCATTCAGTAGTTTGCCTTTTTGTTTTGTTGATGATTTCTTTCGTTGTGCAAAAGCTTTTTAGTTGGATATAATCCCAATTGCTTATTTTCGCTTTTGTTTCCCTTGCCTGAGGAGACAGATCTAGAAAAATATTGCTGGGGTCAATGCTTAAAAGAAAACTGCTTATGTTTTCTTTTAGGAATTTTATGGTTTCAAGTCTCACATTTTGGTCTTTAATCCATTTTGAGTATATTTTTGTGTGTGGTTTAAGAAAGTGGCCCAGTTTTCCCACCAATTATTGAAAAGACTCTTTTCCCCATTGTATATTCTCACTTCCTTTGTCATAGATTAATTGACCACATAAATATGGGTTTATGTCTGGGCTCTCTATCCTGTTCCATTGATCTATGTGCCTATTTTTGTGCCAGTACCATACTGTTGTAATTACTACAGCTTTATAGTATATCTTGAAATCTGGGATGGTGACATCACCAATTTTGTTCTTTCTCAAGGTTACTCTGGCTATTTGAGGTCTTTTGTGGTTCCATACACATTTGAGGATTTTTGTTCTTGTTCTATGAAAAATGCCATTGGTATTTTGATAGGGGATTGCATTGACTCTGTGGGTTGCTCTAGGCAATATGGACACTTCAACAATGTTAATTCTTCTCATCTGAGAGCATGGTATGTCTTCCATTTGTGTTTTCTTTGATTTTTTTCATCAATGTCTTATAGTTTTCAGAATACAGGTCTTTCACCTCCTTGGTTAAACTTATTCTTAGTATCTTAATTCTTTTTTATGCAATTATAAATGGAATTGTTTTAATTTTTCTTTCTACTTCATTATTAATGAATGGAATATAATGTCTTAATTTTAAAAACAATAACACTGATAATGAGCCTCAGACTTAGAGATTGTGATTTAGTTGGTCTGGATAGAGCCCAGGAAATGTTTGTTGTTGTTGTTGTTTGTTTTTCTTTTTAATAGACTTTTATTTCTTACAGCTAGTATTTTTCTAAGTTTATTTATTTTGAGAGAGAGAGTGAGGCAAGGAGGGGTAGAGAGAAGGGGACAGAGAGAGAATCCCAAACAGGTTCTGCTCTGTCAGCACAGAGCCTGACGCAGTACTTGAACCCATGAACCATGAGATCATGACCTGAGCTGAAACCAAGAGTCAAACGCTTAACTGTCTGAGCCACCCAGACATCCCAGAGCTAGTATTTTTTAAAATAAGTTCCACAGATGATTCTAATGTACATCCAGGATGGAGACGTACCAGTCTAAATCAGTCATCCCTCAATCTGCTCAGCTGAGTTCCTGCAAGTACTTCCCCAGGTACCTTTGCTCTGCTGTTTGGAATTACGCATACCTGTCATACATTCATACTTCCCATAATTTGCCCCCCTGCCTGGAAACCCCAGGTTCCGCTCACCAAACAGGAGAACCACTACCCACCAAGTCTCAGCTCAAACAAATGGTTTCTCTAACACCTATCTAAAGTTTCTTGTTCCCTGAACACATTTTCATACCATGTAATTCTTCAGGCATACCTATCTTATACTCTTCATCAGGATTTTCTTTAGCGTTTATTTTGAGAGCGAGCAGGAGGGGCAGAGAGAGAGGGAGACAGAGGATCTCAAGCAGGTTCAGCGCTGACAGTAGGGAGTCTGATGCAGGGCTCAAACTCACGAATAATGAGATCATGACCTGAGCTGAAGTTGGATGTTTAACTAAACCACCCAGGTGCCCCTTTCAGGACGCTTTTTAGTTGTTTGACTACATATCTGCCCCCTTACTAAACTGAGGCATTTAAAAGCAGTATTGTGTTTTATTCATCTTAGCACTAGTCACTAAGTACTGAGTACTTAGCACTAGCTAACTCTAATTCTTGGTCAAATAAACAAATGCGCAAAGCTGGTCAACATGTATAAACTATCTTTATTTTTCATACAGAGTTTCTCTATTGCTTGCTAAAATATAAAATCCTCCAGATATTTTTGTTCCTTTTTAGAGTCTGCACATTCCTTGTGTCTTGGCTTAAGGAACAGAACACTGACTAAAACTCAGAGGCATGTTTTTTATACCAACAGACCACTGTGTCACCCTAAGTCATTTAATTTCCCTGAGATCACATTCCTTATCTGTAAAATCCAGATCACTGAGGCCCCTTCCACCATGAGCCAAGCCCTATATAAAAATGGTTTACACTCTTCTCCAAGTGACACTTGAAGACTGTTTTCCTGTTTTAAAACAAAGGGATAACAGAGGGAGTAATATATAAGAAACTGATCACATCAAGTTTTTATCATTGTTTTAATTAGTGGAACAAAATCAATAGAAGTCAAATTATATGCAACAATGGCTCCAACATGTAAGAATTAAATAATATTATATAGAAAATGTCTTATCCGCTACAACAGATTTCCAATAATTTGATAATCATCTTTCAAAACATTTCCCAATTCTCAGCAAGGTATGCAAATTGGAAGCTAATTCTAAACATGCATGGCTATATTCTTATTGAGTTTTGAGTGAAGAGACTGAAGAGTTTAGTCTGATAGTGAACATGAGAATTCTCTAAGCTTCCAGTCCTGCCACTACATCTACATGCCTAGACAGGGCAAATATAATGACCAAGTGCCCATGGGAAAATTATTAAGTAGATTATACTTGTATTATCATCAGTATAACTTTATGATTTGTATGCATGAAACATAAAAGCCTATCAGCACTAAAAAGAATTCAGGATTTGGGATTAGTCCAATTTAAATGCACCATCTTCAAAACCTGAAAAAAAGAAAAAAGACTTGTTAGCAAATACATTTATTTTATTTGGATTACAGATCACATCAATATACTTGTCTAACTTCTGCTGTGTAAATGACCGTAAAAGAAATAGCTGCAGACAATTATATAAAGAGCATATCCCATTAATTTATCCTGTTGGTTTTAGAGTTAGGAACCTGACTCTCCCATTTAGTAACTGTGTGACTCTGGGCAGGTCACACAAACTCTGTGATGCTCTCGCAAATCAATTTCCCTGTGCTATAACATGATGGGAAATTTGAATAGGTTTTCAGTACGATGGTACCCTATGGAGTAGAATTTCACTGAAAAGCTGTATTTTCTACCTCTGTATTCCAACCAACAATGCAGAGAAGTCCAATTCCTCCCTCTCTCACACTGCTAGAAGTTTCTGTAGATACATGTATTATAGTATCTTTAATTGCATTATAACAGTCTGTTTCCATATCTTGTATTTAAAAAAAATTTAATGTTTATTTTTTTGAGAGAGAGACAGAGACTGAACATGAGTGGGGAAGGGGCAAAGAGAGAGGGAGACACAGAATCTGAAGCAGGCTTGAGGCTCTGAGCTGTCAGCACAGAGCCTGATGCAGGGCTTGAATTCATGAACCATGAGATCATGACCTGAGCCAAAGTCAGGCGTTTAACCGACTGAACCATCCAGGCACCCCTCCATTTCTCTCCTCTATTGGACTGGAGCCTCTAGAAGGCAAACACAGCACCCACACACTAAGGGTGAACAAGAGAGACTGAAGGAACAGGATGTCTGCAGAATCATGTCACTCCTCTCTTCCGGCTGTATAACAAAGCAACTGCTATGCAAAGGAAGAGAATGGTTCATTTCTGAAGGCCCAGAGATACTCACTGTAGAAGTAGAAGAAGAAAGATCAAATCCTCGCAGGAAATGTAGGTAAACTGGCTGCCTCTACCCTGTTACACCACTCAAACAGCTTCTCTGACTTTGTTTAGAGGGCTAGGAATGCTGGCAGCATTAGACTGGGGCTACACACCTTTCTCATGTCACTCCACAGGAAAAGAAAATGTATTCCCTGTAGGACTCTTTCTTGCCTGCTGGAATGCTATCTTGATTAATGTCTTCCCTATAATGAGGGTTATCTTATTAGAATTGTCATTAGATCCCAGGACAGTGAAACAAGAAAGTATTTTCACCTACCTCCATGATGCTGGCTACTTGTCTCGCTCTATGAAAAAGAAAATGGAGAAAGAAAGACAGTAAGTTTTACTTTTTTTTTTTTTTTTTGCAGTGGTAGCACCAAGATCTTTTTATTTATTTTTTTTTCTCTTTACATCTTTTATTTTATTTTATTTTATTTTTTCCTGTTCAGAGAAGAGTAGGTGAGTCCAAAATGACTCACAACACTCTTTTTTATTTTTTTTTATTTATTTATTTTTTTTTTTACAAATAGTTTATTGTCAAATTAGTTTCCACATAACACTCAGTGCTCATCCCCAAAGTGCCCTCCTCCATGCCCACCCCCCCTCCCCCCCACATCCATCAGTCCTCAGTTTTTGTCAGCATTCAAGAGTCTCTCATGGTTTGCCTCTCTCCCTTTCCCCCACCATTTCCGCCCTTCTTCTCCCCCTTGTTCCTCTGTCAAGTTCCTCCTAATCCTCCTATACGTGCAAACATATGGTATTTGTCCTTCTCTGCCTGACTTATTTCGCTCAGCATAACACCCTCAAGGTCCATCCA
>NW_024080991.1:367174-571015 GCF_003009895.1 Hyaena hyaena | reverse complement strand
AATCAGAGAACTCTAGATGCTGGCGAGGATGTGGAGAAACGGGCACCCTCCTGCACTGTTGGTGGGAATGTAAACTGGTACAGCCCCTCTGGAAAACAGTGTGGAGGTTCCTCAGGAAACTAACAATAGAACTCCCTTATGACCCAGCAATAGCACTGCTAGGAATTTACCCAAAGTAAGTTTTACTTTTAAAATACTATGTGCTAACAGATGTCTGAAACTGTTACAATTAAGGATGTAAGAACAGCCTGCTGTCCCTAACCATGAATACTCAGCAGGGCCCAGCCTTGCCTACTAGGCTCAGATCCCAACCAATCCAGGGAGTACTGGGTAAGGAACTAGGAGAGCAGGTCTTACAAAGGCCTGTGCCTCCCTGAGGCTTTTGATGGTTCTACATACCCATGACACTGTCAGGAAAGGCCAAAGAAGCCAGCAGGTAAGAAACATGAGGAATTTGTCATGTGCGTTTGTGCAAGTGCTGGCTACTGCTGCTCCCTGTTTTTGCTACAGGGAAACTACTGTTTCAGGGATCATGCTGTGCAGAGCTCTCTCAAGGAGCCACTAATCAGAACTTTCATAAGGTACCCTATCAATTACAGTATGCAGATTTTTTTATATCAAAGCATCTTCAAGCCGTGCCTATTCTCAGATACAACTGCAGTAGCTAAGGAAAGAACTTAAAAACTTACCCCACAGAACGACCTTGGGCTCGGGGAGAGTTGTATGATTCACCTGGCAGCTAAACTTATCATTGGCAGTGGGAGTAAATTCAGTGTGAACCAGAAGGTAGAAAGTCCAGTCCTTGTTGAAGGACAGATCTGTCTGTTCTGCATCCATTTTCTTTCCATTCTTCATCAAGGTGATATCAATTTGTGGTGGGTGGAACCCCGAAACATAGCAGTTCAGGAAATTTGGCTTTCCATTCTCTGCTGGGTGCCGGGAGTAAACCTGAACCTTTGGAGAATCTGAGGGACATCAGGGAAAGACAAATGAAAATTGCAGGCTATTTCACTCGGGGCTACCTTGGTCTAAAGCTAGATCGGGCAACAAATGTTTAAATTTGATCACTGATTTCTCCCAATTCCATTTCCACTCTGGCCAAATGAGTGTCCACTTTTCCAAAAGGCTACCTCCATTTTGAGGCAGAAACCGTGACTTAGTATCTTTTCCACATAATTTCTCTACTCGTGGCTTTTTGGTTTTTTCCTACAGATTTCTAGTAGTATCATTGTCTGTCGCTGGAGTTTCTGTCAAATCTTTAGAGCTTTCTGTTGAGACTCTCAAGAACTTTTGATGGCTTCTCAGCACCCATATAATTCCTCAACACATGTCTCACGAGTCCTCATGATTTGGCCCCACCTCCTTTTCAAACTTCATTTCTCATTTCATATACTCTCCATAATAGCCATATCAAAAGACTCATGTTACTGCACCTTGTTTCAGCGTATCTTTTTTTTTTTTTGTAATGTTTATTACTTTCTTTTTTGGTTCATGCTCCTGCCTAGACCCACACCCATCTGACTTCTCAATATGTATTAAGTGTATAGAATAGTTCCTGGCACACACCAATTGCTTTATAAGTGGCACATGTTGTTCTTAGTATTACCTCAAACAAAACTTAAATGCCTACAGAAGTCAGAAAATACCATAAATGAGTGAAATGGGCTCCGTAAGAACATTAGGGAAGGGTGAAGACTGTGGCAAAAGGGAAAAAACATATTCTCCATTACGACTAAGTGGAGTAATGTGTTTAAGAGTGGGACTGGGATTTGCATTTTTAATTAGTGCCCTCAAGTGACTGCTACAACTAGCCATGTTGGAAATACATTGCTGCTATAAAATATGTGTTCACAAAATGGGAATACAACTAGATCTTCCCTGAGGATATGGAAAGAAACTATCATAAATTCTACTTCCATATTTTTCATCCAATGAAGAGAAGTATTACTAAGTATACAGACTGACACTAATTTGTGGGTAAAATTCACTTTTAAATACACATACATGCAGGGTACATGATTACTAAAAGGCAGCTCCTCCATGTCCAGAATGTGGTAGAGAGGAGTGCCAGGCTATTCTGACCAGATACATCTGTCTAGAAAAACCCCATCATCAAAGGAAAGATCACCAGCCCCAACAGGAGCTACACTGGGGATCCCAGTGATGCCCTGAATTTTTTTTTCATAAAGTTGAAGTGAAGACAAATCAGAAAGCTCTTTATATTGGAGTTTCTAATAATTAGAGGATAATAAATGCCACAAGAATCAAAGCATAGGTTCATCAGGCCTAGAATTCTCTCTCTGAGGGAGCCACGCAGGGTTCTGCCAGAACATCACAATAATCTCTTTTAAGAGGAAGATGAGTATCAGATAAGCCTTGGTTTGTTTTTGGGCTCAGCCACTTACTGGCTCTGTGACTTTTGGGACAGTTAGTTGAGCTTCTGAAGCTTAACTGAAAAATCAATTTATGTCCACAGTGAAACAAAACCCACACAAGGGGTTTAGTCCCCCCGTCTCCCAGCAGCAATCATCATTACTCATTTCTTGTGTATCTTTTAGAAATGATCTATTCATGGCATGTATTACTCTGGAAATTTTCAAAGTAAGATTTTTCTTTTAATGTCAGTTTGCTATCTTTTTTTTTTTTTAAGATTTCTATAGTTACCAGCAATTATCAATAATAGTAGTTGTGCTTTAATTTGTAAATAAATTATAAATACCTTTATTTCATGATCAAAAGATCCCGCTTCACAGAGGCGGGAAAATGTGAGAAGGTCTGGTATATTGCAAGGTATTTAGAACATGCTCAAGATCTAAAGGGTACCTGACAGTCAACCTGGCTAACTATGTTGACTATCCTTATCACTGGTTTTACAATCTCCCTGACTTGTAAACCTTTGCTTTTTCAAAACAGAAAGTAGAGGCTTAGTTCATCTTGGAAGGAACCAGGCAAAGAGCCAAAGAGGAAGCCCTCTGTGAAGAAAAGGCAACAAGGCCCCAGTGCTCTCCAGCTTGCTAGCAAGAATCTCACACCGGGAGGTGACAAGAAGATACTGGAAAACCACAGGCGGTGCAGCCAAAGAGCTCATTCCCCCCAAAAATGCTCTAGTCCCCCTCGATTGTCTGCCATTTCCCCCATGTTGTGTGTTTAAGTTACTTAAACGCTTGGTGTCTCCCTTTATCTGTGAGTTGCTGATAACCATTATATTTACATTTGTAAGCTCATCTCGAAATCAGGTGACATAAAGCACAAAATGTCCCCGGCACGCTCCCTACCAATACCGAGTAGCTCTTATGATTATTAAAAGCGACACGTAACAGCAACGTGAATTAAATGATGTGAAAGCGCTTTGTAACATCTCAAAGCAGGCTACAAATGCCACGTGCGAATCCCTCCCCTGTTTGTGCGGCGGGCGAACCCACCGGGCGTTCGGGGGGAATCCGCGACCGGAGCCGAGCAGAGTTGCAGGGAACCGAAGTACCCGCGCGGTGCCTCCCGCAAGCCCAGACTGCTGTCTCCACCCATTCACCACCGGGGACTCCGAGTCCTTAGGACCCGCCTTCCAGCCCTCCCTGGCAGCCGCTCTCGGGAAGCTAGAGGTTACGCGGAAGAGAAACCCTCCCCCACCTCGGTCGTTCCGAAGTCTCTCATCAACCCGAAACTTTGTCCTGACCCACCTGGCACGGGCGCGCGAAGGCGTCCCCCCCGTGCCTCCCTCTCGAAGAAGAAAAAGGACACTTAGGTCCTGGGCTCCTACCCCCTCCCGCTGCCCGACCACCATCCACTTCACCACCCAGAGACCAAGCCCGGAGCTAGTCCTCCGCGTAGGGTGGATAAGTTAAAGCCGAGAAAGCCAAACAGATCGGGGCACAGGGGAAGAAGGGCTAGGGCAAGAGGGGACACTCACGCTGGATGGCATCCAGGTAGGACAGAGAGAGCAGCCCGAGGAGGACGACGACCGCGGACAGCGCCATCGCTAGCAGAGCGGCGCCAGATGCGAGACTGGGCAGCCAGCCCTGCGCCTCTACTTATAGTCCACGCCTGCACCGCCAATCAGAATGCTTCTGGCAGGGGCCGTCACTTGTCTCCTGGCGCGCTGTGCCGGGCCAGGTTAGAGAGGGGGACTTCCCCGTTTTCGGTTTCATTTTCCTATAACGTCCCTTAATGATTAGAAAGACCTGGGCTGGGCCGAGTGGCTTCGCTGTCTATAAACTCGCGCCCTCCCCTTTGGGGTGCGCGCCCGAGCTTGTTGGGAGGGCCTCCTATCTTAGAACTTCGGCCTGGACGTATTCTGGTCCAGAGCCCTCTCTGAGAACCAGGCAGCCCTCAGAGTGACTTGCTTACCATGTCCCTAGCAGCACCTTAGGACCTGTGGTTTTCATTCAGGAAAACTGAAGCCCAGAAAGATTAAGAGCGTGGACAAAGGATGAATAGTGCGGGGCAGAATAAGAACTTCGATTAATAACTATGGCCCCGGAAATATAATGTAGGGTTACGGATTCTTTGAGTAAGAAAAACGGTCCAGAACCTCGAGGTCTCCTGAAGACAGCTCCGAGAACTGTCCAGAATGGACAAGGACCTTCTTGCTTCCTGAATTCTTTCAGGCCATGTTTGCTTTTGTAAAGCCCTGTGCCAAGAAAAAATTTCCCTGTATCTTCCTGCTGTTGTTTAGGTAATTTTCTTAGTTTTGTTGATTTGTGAGGAAAAACAACCACTGCCAAAGCAGTAACTGTCTAGAGTGTTGGAATTTACAGACCCCTTTAGGTACATGATTCCCTTCAAGTTACCACACTGGAATGGCGCCTGACGCGTAGTAGGTATTACATAAATGGATCGAATGATTGAATGAACAAACCAGTAAATATGTGAATAAACAGCTGGAGATAGCAATCATCCCATTAATTTTTATGAATAAGGGATAACAAAAGCTGAGACTAGGATTCAAACTTGCCTGATGCTATTGTCATTCATGCTTTAGACACTTGGAAAATAAAGGCTCTGAAATTTTAGTGAGAATATGGATTGCATCAGCCATAGGCCCAGCCAAAGAAGTCAAACCTGCTGACTGTAAGAGCTTAACAATGTTAGACCCACTAAGAAATCTTACACTCCAGAGATACCATAAAAAAGACGCTGACATCACATGACAACTCAGTCCACCAATCTTGTCTCAACCATGAGGGCAGTAGAGACAGATCTTGGAAATCACCGTGGTTTTCAGTTCAAGGGAGTTGGGTTGTGATTTCCCCAAGGAGCCAACAAATATGTTTTGTTATAGATTTCTTTTACATATTTTTAGATCTTGTAATAACCCCTATTGTGGAAGCCATGTATGAACTAGAAAAAGAATAGTCTCCACAGATCTAAAGAAATAATACACAGAGAGCCTCACACAGATCCTAGCAGAGTGTTTTATAATGTTTAACAAATGTACTATGATTATTGTTGTTACATACCTAGTTTTCCTACCAGCTCAATCTATAACTCTCTTGATGTATAAGAATAATTGTCATGCATAAAGTTATGAGTAAAGCCATTCTTGCTTCTCCCATGTGTGTGTGGGGGGGGGGGGGTAACTCATTCAAGGCTCTTAAGCCCTGAAATGTTAGTGTTGAAGTGTTTTCTAGTGCCCTGAGAGTATAGGAAGACTCATGGCTATGTTTCATCTCTAATTCTCTGTTTACTATATCACAGAGAAATACTGTACTGGGGCGCCTGGGTGGCTCAGTTAAGTGTCTGACTTCAGCTCAGGTCATGATCTCACGGTTCGTGGGTTCGAGCCCCGCGTTGGGCTCTGTGCTGACAGCTAGTTCAGAGCCTGGAGCCCGCCTCAGATTCTGTGTCTCCCTCTCTCTCTGACCCTCCCCTGCTCATGCTGTCTCTATCTCTCTATCAAAAATAAATAAAAAATAAAAAAAATATTAAAAAATACTGTACTTAAAATTCATTATAAATAGTGTCTGACCTATTCACTTAGAAAACCAGTTTAAAAAGCAACCTTAAAATGCAGTAAAGACAAAAATATAAAAATTAAAAAATAAAATAAAATGCAGTAAAGACAGAAAGTATATTTTTCAGTTTTCTGTGTTTGGGGAACTCCTGAATTTCCTTGAATTTCCATTTATGACATGCTTTGAGTAATAAGAATGAAAATGAGATATAAAGTTTGTTTTTTTTTAATTGAGATCATTTGTCCAGGAGGGTAAACTTGTGGAAATCTACAAACGTGGCAGTTTAGTAGTGTTATCTCCCAGTCGTAGGAATAGTAACTGGACTTTTTTTTTTTTTTGGCCTATATAATTCCCCTAAAATTTTTTACAGTGAATATTTATTCAAAATAGTAAATATTTGGGGGCACCTGGGTAGCTTACTTGATTAAGTGTCCAACCTTGGCTCCGGTCATGATCTCGTGGTTCATGAGTTCAAGCCCCACATCAGACTGTATGCTGTCCGCACAGAGCCTGCTTAGGATCCTTTGTCACTCACACACTCTCTCTCTCTCTCTCTCTCTTTCTCTCTCTGCCCCTCCACAACTCACACTTTCTCTCAAAAATAAACATTTAAAAAAATCGAAATAGTAAATATTTTCAAGAATGTGGAAGAACTGGAACTCTCATGTCCTCATGATGGGAATGTAAAATGATATAATTATTTTGGAAAACAACTTGGGCACCTGGGTCACTCAGTCAGTTAAGAGCCAGGCTTCTTGAACGCTGAAAACAAACTGAGGGCTGATGCGGGTGAGGGAGAGGGGAAGAGGGGTGATGGGCATGGGGAAGGGCACTTGTTGGGATGAGCACTGGGTGTTATATGTAAACCAACTTGACAATAAACTATTTAAAATAAATAAATAAATAAATAAATAAAGAGTCAAACTTCGGTTCAGGTCATGATCTCACGGTTGGTGAGTTCAAGCCCCGCATCGGGCTCTGAGCTGACAGCTCAGAGGCTGGAGCCTGCTTCACATTCTGTGTCTCCCTCTATCTCTGCCCTTCCCCCACTGGTGCTCTGTCTCACTCTCTCTCAAAAATAAATAAACATTAAAAAATATCTTTAAAAAGGAAAACAATTTAACAATTTTTTAAAAGGTTAAACATGTACTGTCCAGGAACAGTGTGACTGGATAAACAAATTTGTGGAATATATCCATACAGTGGAATACCATCAGCAATAAGCAAGGAATGAAGGACTAACACACAAAAACATGGATGAAATAATTAATGCTGAAAAAGAAGCCAGACAAGAAAGAGTAGATACTGTACAATTCTGTTTATATAAAACTCTAGAAAAGGCAAACTAATCTATGCAACAGAAAGTAGATGAGTGGTTTGGGGGTCAGGGGCTCGCCGAGAGGGGAGAGTCAGGAGCATAAAGAAACTTTGGAGTTAATGGATACGAGTTTATTTTGAATTTGACGATTATTTCATGGATGTATACATGTTTTACAATTTATTAAATTGTACACTTTAAATGTAATTTATTGTATGTCAATTATACCTCAATAAAGCTGTTTAAAAAAAACCCTGTATTTTTCTTAGACAAAAGAAGAATGAAGTGCTTGTAACAGAAAGAAAAAGAATGATATTGAAGTGTGGAGAAAATCGGAAGAGGTGAAAGTGCAAATGGGTTGGGTTGTACCTGAGTGGATCTCAGTCAGCAGTTTTCTGAGATGGGCCCATCCAAAGAGCTGGGAAAGTCAGGCCCACTCAAGAGCATAGGACATTTGTGCCAGGGCTTTTTCAAATGTTATGTCATTAATCCCTTGTAATTCAAAGTGTGTTCTATATATCACTGGCATCAGCAGCACCTAGGAATTCTTGGAAATGCAGACTTTCAGGGGCACCTGGGTGGCTTATTCGGTTAAGCATCTGACTTTGGCTCAGGTCATGATCTCATGGTTTGTGAGTTCTAGCCCCACATTGGACTCTGTGCTGACAGCTCAGAGTCTGGAGCCTGCTTCAGATTCTGTGTCTGCCTCTCTCTCTGCCCGTCTCCAGCTCACGCTCTGTCTCTCTCTGTCTCAAAAATAAACAGTAAAACAACAACAACAAAAAGAAATGCAGATTTTTGGGCCCAATCCAGACCTACTAAACCAGAGTCTGAATTTTAACAACATTCCAGGTGATCCATATACAAATTAAAGTTTGTGAAGCTGTTGACCCAAACGACACAACAATCTAGAAGGTAGGTGTTACTTTCATTTACAGATAAGAAGGTATGATACTTGCCCACATTCATACTGAGCTGGAATTCAAACACTGGACCATCTGATTCCAAAGGCCCTGTAATTTCCACTAGAAAATCACTTTCTGAGCAGGGGTTCATGGGAGGGATTCATTGCCCGGCTTGGAGATCAGGGCAAGGATTAAAAACATATGAGAAGACAAGGGGAAGTAGATAAACAGGAAGAAGCACCAAATGTGTAGGATTATTTTTTAACTGACTTTTTTTCTGCCCACAAAAGTAATATATGCACATGACAGAAAATTGTAACATACTGAAAACTATAAAGAAGAAAATTAAAACTGGTAATCCTACAACCCAAAGATGCATATTGTTAAATGGTTTAATTTAAGGAGACTGAAGATTGTTGCCTGCTGAAAAGTACAGCCTGGTTCAGTCTATCTGGGGACTGGAAATCCTCAATCTTTTGTGTTAAAATCCACTAAATTGAACAAATGTCAGTTAAGTACAGGTTTTGTGGAAAATGTAAGTACTGTAACAATAAAGTAGAAGGGGATAACAGGAAAGGATAATCTCCTGCCGACCAGGAGATTCCAATCTGGAGTTAAAATCAGTACAATAATTAATTTATTAGCACCCTCCCAAGCTGTCTGGGCTGATTGACTCCTCATATTTGAAAGCTGTTACATAATGGGCAACAGGCTCAAAGCAAATGGAGCACAGAGTGGAAGTCGTTTTCTTATTGATAGTTACCATGTCAGACGCCATACATAGGAGGAGGGAAAAATCTCACAAGATTCATACAAGGTAAGTGCTATGATGTCTGTTTGAGGGAGACTGCATGGGAAGACTCAAGCTGGGAGAGTGGAGATATCTGTTTGGTGGGGCATCTGCCTCAGGCTTGTGCGTAACCACCATGCTCTCTGAAATGCCAATTTGTTTTTACTGGGGAAACCATACAAATTTGGTATTAAAAACATCACCAGAGGCGCGTGGGTGGCTTAGGTCAGTTAAGCGTCTGATTTGGGCTCAGGTCATGTTCTCGAGGTCTGTGGGTTCGAGCCCCGTGTTGGGCTCTGTGCTGACAGCTCAGAGCTTGGAGCCTGCTTCCAATTCTGTGTCTCACACTGTCTCTGCCCCTTCCCTAATCGCACTCTGTCTATTCCTCTCAATAAACATTGAAAAATTAAAAAAACACGCAACATCAAGCAGTACAGACCTATGAAATCCTAATTTCACTCAAATCCTTTTCCCAGTAGTAAGCACGGTATTTAAGGGACTTTTTATTTTTAATTACAAGCCCAGCATATGAATGTATGCCCATTGCACACATTCAAACAATTATAGTGAAAGTGAAAGTTCCCTCATCTGTCTCTTATCCCATTTTACTCCCCTAAGAAACCACGGTTAAAGTTTGGTGATTATCCTTTCATGGAAATATATTGCACATCGTTTGGAAAGTGAGGAATTTTAAAATTGTAACTACAAAGACTATTATTACAGTGTGGAACACAGCACCCACTATAAAAGGGCTTAAGAGGCATCATCAGTTGTCAGCTTCGATGGAGAGAAGGGTTAAGTAAAATGCAGAAGCCAAAGCCCCCTAACAGTGTGGGGCAACAGGACAACCCTAGAGGCCAAGGATTGGGCACCATCCCTGGGGATATTACACCCAGAAACTAACTTACTGGGATAGCCTCTTTTCATCGGTGATTTCCCCTCACAGATGCTTGAGTCTGCATCTCAGCTTCTGGTTTAAAACTGTAGAATTCTAACTTGGATTTTCCATCCTGCCTTGGATTCCATGCAGCATTATTAAAAATCAAGACTCTTGAGGCACCTGGGTGGCTCAGTTCATTTAAGTGTTCATCTCTTGATCTCAGCCTAGGTTTTGATCTCAGGGTCTTGAGTTCAGCCTCTGCACTGGGCATGAAGCCCCTTTAAAAAAAAAAAACAAAACAAAACACAAGACTCTCCTTTAAATGCCCTTTCTTCCTTTTGGCAAGTTTCTCTAAACCCCGGCTTCCCACTTTCCAGCTTGCTTAGCTGATACTTAACTCCGGCCAGTTAGTGTATATGGTCCCTTTTGGCTGTCCCTACTACGTGGGACCTGCATTTGAGTATATGGTCTCTTCACTCTGGCATCTTGGACCTTTCTGAATTCTTAGTAAAGAATCAGTAATTCAAAACAAAATGAACACAAAAAGGTGAAGGAGCCACCCACCATACACCATACACACCATAGGAGCAGTCAAGGTACAAAGGAGGAAGTCAGAAAATATCAGGTTTATGTTTGCAATATTTTTCCTTACTTTCTTATCCTTGTTACTATTATTGTTTTAACTGTAGATCAGCTTGCCACAAATGAGTTTGGCAAAAGACAGTTTACCATTTGTAAAGTTACCCAAAAACCTATTTATTCAATGACCAATGACAGAAAAACCTGAGGTGGGACTGGCCCATCTGGCCACTCGATGCCCTGAGGGTGTGAGTGGTGAGGTAGGTTCCACCATCTACCCTGAGAAGCCACACAATGACAGGTGGAAGGTGGTTCATCGATCTTACACCCAGAGTTTAGTGAGAGGAAGTGGGGGAGGTTCCACAAAATTTGGATCATTGTGTACATATTAACTGAACTTGATTATTTTTGTTTAATAATATAGCTATTTTCTGTCATTATGTACAGAACTGTTTTCTTATTATTAACAATTTTAGACTTTTCTCCATATCATACCTTATGATAGGCAGAATAATGCCCTACTCTTTCACCCACCCAGATGTTCACATCCTAATCAATGTGAATGGGTATAAGGGACTTTGCAGGTGTGGTAATGATTAAGGGGAGATTATCAGGGAACACAGATTCCCCTCCAAAACCTCTAGAAAGAAAAGCAGCCCTGCCTTAATGTTAAACCCCTGAAACTCAAGTTAGATTTCTGATTTATAGAACCTTTAGATGATAAACTGTATTGTTTTAAGCCACTAAGTGTGCGGTAATTTGTCACAGCAGTAAAAAAAAAAAAAAAATCTATGCCCCTTTTCAGAATCATGGAGTTTTGGGCCTTGGTTGCCAGGAGCCTAGTTCAGTACAAATATCTACCTTTCAAACTCAAGTTTACCTGTTGGTTAACCAGATTCTGGCCAAATAGAACATTTTTGGTGCACTCATGTTTGAGGGAGGGCTATTCAACAGCTGGTGGAGTAGGAGTTGTACTGAAACCTGGGTTGGTCAGGAGCTTTGGCTCTTTCCTCTCCCAGCATTGCCCTCACCAACCTGGCTCAGCCCCAGCTGTCACTTTTCTGGACTATTTCACAGACACCACACACCAAATGGCCCAAACCACTTCGGGCCAACCTGCTGTTGCCAGTGTTAAATAGGAAATGAGAGGAACAGGAAAAGCCTTCTAGTCCCCATGACAAAGGTCTCCCAAAGCTTTGGCTTCTTTCTTCTTAGCCTGGTCCCAATTGATCCATCAGGTCTCAGTGTGCGCTGCAATCATTCAGTCATTCAACTAACCTTTACTGAGCACTTTGCTAGGTGCTGGGCGCTAGATTGGCGCTGGGGAAACATCGTTCCTCAAAGAGCTCAGAGACTCAGGTTTATAGGTGTATGAAAAAATTATAATTCCAAGAAAGAAATTAACTCCACCCGGAGGGGTTAAAGAGCCTGCAGAGGACTTTGGTGCCAAGGAAAGAATGTGGACTTTACCCCTTAGATCATGATGCAGGTACAGTGAAGCTGTTTTTTTGTGTTTGTTTTTTTAACCTGTTTGTGAGGCTTTTTTCTATGATATTTTAAAAAAGCTTTTCTACCTAGCTTCATGTTTTTTCTACTTATAAAATTCATATTCATTATAAAAAGATCATCCATAGGGCACCTGGGTGACTCAGTCGGTTGAGGGTTTGACTTCGGCTTAGGTCATGATCTCGTGGTTCGGTTTGTGAGTTGGAGCCCCGCGTATGGCTCACTGATGTCAGCGTGTCAGCGCAGAGCCTGTTTCAGATCCTCTGTCTCCTTCTACCTGCCCCTTCCCGACTTGTGCTTTCCCAAAAATAAATAAATGTTTAAAAAAATAAAAGGATGGGGCACCTGGGTGGCTCAGTCGGTTAAACGTCCGACTTCAGCGCAGGTCACGATCTCACGGTTCATGGGTTCAAGCCTTGGGTGGGGCTCTGTGCTGCCAGCTAGCTCAAATCCTGGAGCCTGTCTTCAGATTCTGTGTCTCCCTCTCTCTCTGACCCTCCCCTGCTCATGCTGTCTCTATCTCTCTCTCAAAAATAAATAAAACATTAAAAATTTTTTAAAATAAATAAATGAATAAAAAGTTCAGACAATATAGGTAAGAATTAAAAAAAGGTTTAAATTATCTGTTAACCTACCACCCAAAGATAACTATTGCTAATGAATTGATGTTTGTTCCCAAACTTTGTCTATTCAGATACAGATATACATATGGAGATACATGCTTACAAAGATGTAATTATTCTCCATATATTTCTTTGCAAATAGTTTTTTTTATTTAACTATATATCATGGATAATATATCCATTTCTATCATAATAGAGATCTATGTAGATTTTTCATGCTTACATAGTACAATTGACCCTCACACAGCCCCACCTTCTCTGCAGCTGAAAATCTGCGTATAACTTCTAATTCCTCAAAAGGTTAACCACTAATAGCCTCTTGTTGACCAGGAGTCTTACCAGTAATATAAACAGACGATTAACACATATTGTGTATGTTATATGTATTATACACTGTATTCTTACTGTATAGCTAAGAGAAAAGAAAATATTAAAAACATCACAAGGAAAACACATTTACAGTACTGTACTATATTTATGGGGGGAAATCCATCTATACCTGGACCTGCACAGTTCAAACCCATGTTGTTCAAGGGTTAACTGTGTTTCATTATATGAATATACCATACTTTTTTACCCAATTCTAGACTGGGGACATTCCCAGTTTTTCTCTATTCTAACACATGCTATACACTGTGAAACTGCCCTCTAGAGACTTTGTATGAGGTTACACTCCACTGCCCGATAGAGAGAGTACTCACCTTCCCACATCCTTCCTCCAGCTGGTTGTTATCTTTGAAAAATTGCATCTCCTTGTTTGACTTCATTTTTATTAATTTTCATGTTTATTTATTTTTTGAGAGAGAGAGAGACAGAGTATGAATGGAGGAGGAGCAAAGACACAGAATGTGAAGCAGGCTCCAGGCTCTAAGCTGTCAACAGAGCCCGATGTAGGACTTGAACCTACAAACTGTGAGATCATGACCTGAGGTGAAGTTGGATGCTTAACTGACTGAGCCACCCAGGTGCCCCAACTTCATATTTTTAAAAGGCAGTTAGGTTGAACAGTTTCTCACATTTACTTATTATTTGTGTTCCTTGTTCTGTGGGTTTCCTATTCATGATTCTGAATTCCCAGGCACTGGGAACAAACATTGCCTAATAGAACAGAGTAGTTTGTTTAAAGAATATTTATTAGGCAAATGTTACCAACTTCTAGGTGAAGGATATGCAGAAGATAATTTCATCATCCTCTGGACTTCTTCCTGGGATGGAAGTTTTCTCAAAATAAAATGTTAGAAGAAAGAGAGCCCTGAGGGGGAAAAGGTGAAGGGTTTGAAAAGTGACCACAGTCCATCCTAGATCCCTCCCTTTCTTAGATTCTAATCGCCGTTCTGGGGACAGTTGCCACTGCCACCTGGAGATTCTTACCCATCTCGAATGAGTTTACCTCTTTCAGCCCCACCACGTTATGGGTGACAAGAGCCAGGCAGCTCCTTGGCCAGCCTTCGCCCTCCAGAACAGCGACTTCCACCAGGCCATATCCCTGATGGCCTTGATGGAGATCAACTAACAACTTTCACACAAAGGAGGATATTAATTTTCATCTTGCCTGTACAGGAAGTAAAACTTCAGTTTTTGAATAGAAAAAAAATCAGGTGAATTACACATGATGGAAACTGAAGTTGGTGACTGTATATTCAGCACCATTTCTTTTCTTTCTTTCTTTTTTTTTTTTTTACAAATAGTTTATTGTCAAGTTGGTTTCCATTTAACACCCAGTGCTCATCCCCTCAAGTGCCCTCCTCCATGCCCATCTCCCCCCTCCCCCCCTTCAGTCCTTAGTTTGTTCTCAGCATTCAAGAGTCTCTCATGGTTTGCCTCTCTCCCTCTCCCTCGCTATTTCCCCCCTTCTTCTCCCCCATGGTCCTCCGTTAAGTTCCTCCTAATCCTCCTATACGTGCAAACATCTGGTATCTGTCCTTCTCTGCCTGACTTATTTCACTCAGCATAACACCCTCAAGGTCCATGCATGTTGCTACACATGGCCAGATTCCATTCTTTCTCATTGCCATGTAGTATTCCATCGTATAGATAAACCACATCTTCTTGATCCATTCGTCCATTGATGGACACTTAGGCTCTTTCCATGTTTTGTCTATTGTTGAGAGTGCTGCTATGAACATTGGGGTACATTATTCAGCACCATTTCTAACAGATGACTTTCTTGGAATTAATCCTGGATAATATGGGAGAACAGGGCCAAGAAAAAGAGGAAATATATTATAAGCACAGATGTGTTGGATCTGAAACCAGAAGATCTAGGTCCTGGAGCACAATGGAACTGTTATCATCACCAAATCAAGGTTAAGCAAATGTAGTCATATCCAAATTCTGCTTAGAACATTTGAAGCTCATAACAGAAGGAAATATACAAGGAAGCAACTTTGGTAGAGTTGACTTCTGGTCCACAAACAATTTGGTGGTCAGTGGTGTCAGCTATTCAAGTTTTGCACTAAACCATCTATTTGAAGATAAGTAGAAAAGCAGAACTTGAAACTCAGACTAACATTTAAAAGAGATGTCAAAATATGCAATACGTTGTCACAATCAAGATTAGTAATAGTCTCTTCCAACTTGTTTTTAGGCAGTAATGCATGAACCAAATATAATTACAAAAAATTTTTTAATGTTTATTTATTTTTGAGACAGAGAGAGAGAGATAGCAACCAGGAGAGTGGCAGGGAGAGATGGAGACACAGAATCTGAAGCAGACTCCAGGCTCTGAGTTGTCAGCACAGCTCCAAAGAGGCTCAAAGCCACAAGTGGTGAGATCATCACCTGAGTCGAAGTCTAACACTTAACCAAGTGTTAGACACCCAGGTGCCCCAAAACAAATATAATTTAAATGTGAAAGGAAAGTCTTTACTTTTGCCTAATGGTATTTAATTGTACTTAGTTTTGTAACAGAAATATTTTGCAGACTTTATGTATAATTCAGTGAAGCCCTGCATTTTCTTAAGTTAGAAAAAAAATTTCCACATGTCATAGGTGAATTAAATAAATGAACATTGAATCTAAATGCAACACCAAACAATCTGTTTAAAAAAGTTTCTCTTAACGAGGAGTTTCTATGTAAATGTGGCAATTACAGATTAATCTCAGAAAGTTGATTTACCCTGATTATGGATTGAATGTAGATTTGGAAGACAAAGTCTCAACTATTTTTTTTTGTCTGCACATACACCTCTCCTATAATGTAAATGGAAGCATAGTTTTGAGGAAAAAATAACGATTTTGAGACTTTAATCACCAAATATTATATTTCAATGTAAAATACAGGTAAAAACATAATAGTTTTATATACTTAGCTTATATCCTCCAAGGTCATGGCTATGGACTGAATATTTGTGTCTCCCCAAAATTCATATGTTGAAATCCTATCCCCAAGCTATGGTATTAGGAAGAACCTTTAGGAGGTGATTTGGTCATGAGAATAGAGCCCTCATGAATGGGAATCAGGAATTTATAAAAGAAATCCTGAGGAGTACACTCACCCCTCCCTTCTACCCCTGAGAACACAGTGAAAGGCACCATCTGTGAGCTCTCACAGGGAAAATAAAAGAAAGTAGGCTCTCACCAGACACTGTGTCTGCCAGCACCTTGATCTTGGACTTGCAGCACTAGAACTGTGAAAAAAAAAACCAAAAAACTTTTCTGTTGTTTATAAGCTACCCAGTCTTTGTTTTTGTTACAGCAGTTCAAATGGACTAGGACAAAGTCATACTTTCCTTTTTTTCTTTTGTTTTCAATTTTTTTAATGTTTTATTTATTTCTGGGAGAGAGAGAGCATGAACAGGGGAGGGTCAGACAGAGAGGGAGACACAGAACCTGAAATAGGCTCCAGGCTCTGAGCTGTCAGCACAGAGCCCGATGTGAGGCTTGAACGGTGAGATCATGACCTGAGCAGAAGTCGGAAGCTTAATCAACTGAACCACCCAGGCGCCCCAAACTCATACTTTTCTTATTTAAATTAGGACATGTTTTTTTTTTTAAGAAGTGAATACTATGGTCAAAGTCCTCCATAAGGACTAGAGTTCTGTGTTAACATTCAGCACTCACATAAAGTTACAGGATTTTAAAAGTAAATATGAGAGAAAATAGCAATGTTCTTTTGATATTATCCATCAACAGTGTTATGTTAATTTTGATATTGTTGCTAATTAGATAATATTGATTATCAGGAGTTGTGAAGGAAATACTGCTAAAAGGATCTGGACTTAACATAAATTTTCCTTTCCTAATCTTTCAAAATCTTAAGAAACAATAAAAGGTATCTCCGTCTAAAAGTTCTTTTAAATAAATTTTAAGGGCAGGGACTTATGGGCTGCTCAGTCAGTCAAGGGTCCAACTTCAGCTCAGGTCATGATCTCACAGTCTGTGAGTTCGAACCCCACATCAGGCTCTGTGCTGACAGCTCGGAGCCTGGAGCCTGCTTCAGATTCTGTGTCTCCCTCTCTCTCTGACCCTCCCCTGCTCATGCTCTGTCTCTCTCTCCCTCTTTCTCTCTTTCAAAAATAAACATTAACCCGCGTCGGGCTCTGTGCTGACTGCCAGCTCAGAGCCTGGAGCCTGTTTCAGTCTGTGACTCCCTCTCTCTCTGACCCTCCCCTGCTCAAGCTCTCTCTCTCTCTCTCTCTCTCTCATCTAGAAATAAATAAAACATTTAAAAAAACAAAAACAAAAACAAAAATAAACATTAAAAATAAACAAGCAAATAATAAATTTTAAGGATAAATTTAAGATTACCAGATAAAAATAAAGTTATTTTGTTTTCTTTTATGGTGTTTTGTTGTGTTTGCCATTCAGAGGCCTTACATTTTTATACAGGCAAATTTACCAATCACCTTTCATGGCTTGTGGATTTGAGGTCATGGTTACAAGGACCTTCTCTACTTCACATTTAAAAAAAAAATCACACTTTGAGTATTCTTGAGGTTTAATTTTTTAAATATTTAAATCTTTGCTCTGTAAGAATTTATGCCGGCATAAATATGTCTTCAATATAGAAGTTATACTTTTTTTAGTCAAATCTTTATGTCTTTTATGATTCTGGCTTAGTATTATAAGGTTTGTTTTCTTAGAATGACACGTCTTGGAAGCAACGTGGAAAGTGGGCTGGAATAGGACACACCCAGGTGGCACGCTAGAAGCTTCATCTGAGGAAGTCTCTGAGGGGAAGGATACTGAGCACCCATCCTGTTGTAGATACTGTGTTAAGTGCTCAAAGCACAAAGATGAAGACATAGCGCTTTTCTCAAATGTAGACGACAAATACAGAAACAGAATTACAATCAGTGTGGTAAGTGCTATGAGAAAATAGTATAAGAACCAATAAGTGCACATAGGATGGGCATCTCATCCAGCCTGGAAGGGAAGAGGATGTCTGAGAAGGCTTCCTGGAGGAAGTGAAGCCAGAGCTAAGTTTTTTTACTCCATTTGACTCCATATTTAGTTGTTTTTTTTTTTAATGTTTTATTTATTTCTAGGAGAGAGAGAGAGAGAGAGACAGCGTGAGCAGGGGAGGGTCAGAGAGAGAGAGGGAGTCACAGACTCCGAAACAGGCTCCAGGCTCTGAGCTGGCAGTCAGCACAGAGCCCGACGCGGGGCTCGAACCCATGAACCGCGAGATCATGACCTAAGCGAAAGTCGGACGCTTAACCGACTAAGCCACCCAGGCGCCCCTTGACTCCATATTTAGAAAATTAGAATAAGACCATTTAATGAAGCATCTGAAATCACCCTCCAGTTAAAATAACTTTCTTTGCAAACTCATTTTGCTTGTGTGGCACAATGAAGAGCATATTACCTGCTAAGAAACATGTTTAATATCATTGAAAAGAAAGGCAAAATGAATTGGGACAGGAAGCTGCTTTGATCAACAACTGAATACGACCAGACCAAAGGAGAGAGGCCCCCAGGCCAGGGAGAGACATCCTGGTGTACACCAATTATGAGAGAGGGCTTCATCAGAACTCCACTCTCCCTGCACAGCCAAATATAGCTTATAATTTCTGAAACGCAAACTAGAAGGCAGGGAACTTGAAGACTGGAGGCTGGAGAGGCAGATTTTAAGGATCTTATGTCTTCTGTAATGGACAGGAGATAAAAATCAAATTTGATTGGAAATTGTCAGATCTGATGACAGGATTTAAAAGTCATTAGCATGTAGTGGGTAGTAAGACATGAGTGGATGAGATTGTCCAGGATACCAAGTTGCAGAGGACTTAATTTGGGGGCATCACGAGATTCTTGATCCCTTTGAGAAGGTGAGGAAAACTCTGGACTGTCTGACTGGAAAAATGCACATGTTAAAAGATCACACAAACATACACAATTTCAGGCTAAGAATATGCAATATAGAAGGGAAAGAGGAGGGGCATGAAGGAGAGGATATTTGGATAGCGATGAGGAGAGCAGGAAAGAGGCCAAAGAAAGATAACCCACGGAGTACAAAAAGAACCAGGAGACTAAAGTGTTAAGAAGTAGTGGGAGAACAGAGATGATAAGGAGGACATGGTCAACAGTGTCACATGCTCTCAAGACTTGAGTTAAGATAAGAACTGAAACATGTCATTTGCACTTAGAGTTAAGAAATCATTGGTAACTGTGAATAGTTTCTGAGGGGTGATGGGTAATGGTAGTTCCGGATTTTGTTTAATTCAAGTAGGGTTTAGGGGTGGTATCTGGGTAGAAGTGAGGGTAGGGGATTTGTCTCGATAGTGTGTTTGCAGAGTACTAACATAGGGTTGAAAAATCCGTAGAAAGGGTTGAGGAGCTTGTAGAATTGTTCATCTGTCCCTTGATGCCTTCATTATGATGGAGTCAAAAGCCAGGCAGCAATGGTTGAAGGAATGATGTGAGTTGAAGAAAAGGAGAAATTTGATTCATTGGTGGAATGAAATAAGGTGCAGCTAAAATGAGAAACAAAAACAAGAAAGGCATTTTTGTTTCTAAAAATGAACACATTCTGATATTTTTACACTGTGCATGCAGAGAGTGACTCTCCCTAAAACCTTGTCTCCACAACAACCTAATAAATCACTTCTGGAACAGTGACATTCACCACTGGCCCTTTTATTTATAATGCCAACATGAGCTATTAAGAAATTCTTGAAGGAAACAGCTGAATGACATTACCAAAAAGGTCAGAACCCAATTTGGATTATTGAAAAGTTTCAGTAACTTAAATTTAATTAAGCTACTTAATTTCCCCCCTCACTTATATCATTCTAACATACAGCAAAACTTCTGAAACAAAATTATTCTTTAGGGGCTCCAAGAATCTTTTTTTTATTAGTTTATTGTCAAGTTGGTTTCCATATAACACCCAGTGTTCATCCCAACAAGTGCCCTCCTTCATGCCCATCACCCCTCTTCCCCTCTCTCCCACCCCCTCCTCTCTCCCCCACCCCCCTCAGTCCTCAGTTTGTTCTTGGCATTCAAGAGTCTCTCATGGTTTGCCTCCTTCCCTCTCCCCGACTATTTTTCCCATTCTTCTCCCCCATGGTCCTCCGTTAAGTTCCTCCTAATCCACCTATATGTGCAAACATATGGTATTTATCCTTCTCTGCCTGACTTATTTCGCTCAGCATAACACCCTCAAGGTCCATCCATGTTGCTACACATGGCCAGATTTCATTGTTTCTCATTGCCATGTAGTATTCCATGGTATAGATAAACCACATCTTCTTGATCCATTCATCTGTTGATGGACACTTAGGCTCTTTCCATGTTTTAGCTATTGTGGAGAGTGCTGCTATGAACATTGGGGTACATGTGCTCCTATGCCTCAGCATTTCTGTATCCCTTGGGTAAATTCCTAGCAGTATATCACATCTTCTTGTTCCATTAGTCAGTTGATGGACATTTAGGCTGTTTCCATGTTTTGGCTATTGTTGAGAGTGCTGCTGTGAACAGTGGGGTAACTGTGCCCCTATGCATCAGCACTCCTGTATCCCTTGGGTAAATTCCTAGCAGTGCTATTGCTGGGTCATAGGGGAGTTCTATTGTTAATTTTTTTGAGGAACTTCCACACTGTTTTCCAGAGGGGCTGCACCAGCTTACATTCCCACCAGCAGTGTAGGAGGGTGCCCGTTTCTCCACATTCTCACCAGCATCTACAGTCTCTTAATTTGTTCATTTTAACCACTCTGACTAGCATGAGGTGGTATCTCAGTGTGGTTTTGATTTGTATTTCCCTGATAAGGAGGGATGCTGAGCATCGTTTCATGTGTCTGTTGGCCATCTGGATGTCCTCTTTGGAGAAGTGTCTGTTTCATGTCTTCTGCACATTTCTTCACTGGATTATTTATTTTTCGGGTGTGGAGTTTGATGAGTTCCTTATAAATTTTGGATACTAGCCCTTTATCTGATATGTCATTTGCAACTATCTTTTCCCATTCTGTCAGTTGCCTATTAGTTTTATGGATTGTTTCCTTTGCCGTGCAGAAATCTTTTATCTTGATGAGGTCCCAGTAGTTCATTTTTGCTCTTGACTCCCTTGCCTTTGGGGATGTGTTAAGTAAGAAATTGCTGCGGTTGAGGTCAAGGAGGTTGTTTCCTGCTTTCTCCTCTAGGGTTTTGATGGTTTCCTGTCTCACATTCAGGAATCCATTTTGAGTTTATTTTTTGTGTATGGTGTGAGAAAATGATCTAGTTTCATTCTTCTGCATGTTGTTGTCCAGTTCTCCCAGCACCATCTGTTAAAGAGGCTGTCATTTTTCCATTGGATCCTCTTCCCTGCTTTGTCAAAGATTAGTTGGCTGTACATTTGTGGATCCAATTCTGAGTTCTCTATTCTGTTCCACTGGTCTATGTGTCTGTTTTTGTGCCAATACCATACTGTCTTGATGATGACAGCTTTGTAGTAGAGGCTAAAGTCTGGGATGGTGATGCCTCCCATATTGGTTTTCTTCTTCAATATTACTTTGGCTATTTGGGGTCTTTTGTGGTTCCATACAAATTTTAGGATAGTTTGTTCTAGCTTTGAGAAGAATGCTGATGCAATTTTGATTGGGATTGCATTGAATGTGTAGATTGCTTTGGGTAGTAATGACATTTTAACTATATTTATTCTTCCAACCCACGAGCATGGAATGTTTTTCCATTTCCTTGTGTCTTCTTCAATGTCCTTCATAAGTTTTCTAGAGTTGTCATCATACAGATCTCTTATATCTTTGGTTAGGTTTATTCCTAGGTATTTTATGTTTTTTTGTGCAGTTGTGAATGGGATCATTTTCTTGATTTCTCTTTCTGTTGCTTCATTGTTGGTGTATAAAAATGCAACCAATTTCTGTACATTGATATTGTATCCTGCAACTTTGCTGAATTCATGGAATAGTTGACTCCTTTACCAATTCTGATGCCTTTTATTTCCTTTTGTTGTCTGATTGCTGATGCTAGGGTTTCCAGCACTATGTTAAACAACAGTGGTGAGAGTGGACATCCCTGTCATGTTACGGGCACTAAGAATCTTGGTCCTATATCCATAATAGGGCTCATCTACTGGTTTTGATTTAGAGAAATTAGCTTCATTTTCATTTTTATTCAGAAATTCTACAAAGTCACGTGGGGTTCATTTAAACATAGGATGTATATAAGAGACTTTTAAATACTGAGAAAAAACTGAAGGTTAGTGGGGGGTGTTGGAGAGAGGAAAATGGGTGATGGGCATGGAGGTGGGCACTTGGGATGAGCACTGGGTGTTATATGGAAACCAACCTGACAATAAACTATATTTTAAAAAATAAATAAACACAGGATTGGAGAACTAATACATGAATTCAGCAATGTTGCAGGATATAAAATCAAGGTGCAGAAGTCTGTTGCATTTCTATATACCAATAATGAAGCAGCAGAAAAAGAAATCAAGCAATCAATCCTATTTGCAATTGCACCAAAAACAATAAGATACCTAGGATTAAACCGAACCAAAGAGGTGAAAGACCTCTACTCTGAAAATTATAGAACACTTAGAAAGAAATTGAAGAGGACACAAAGAAATGGAAAAGTACTCCATGCTCATGGATTGGAAGAACAAACATTGTTAAAATGTCTATACCATCCAAAGCAATCTACACAGTTAATGCAATCCCTATCAAAATACCACCAGCATTGGGGCCCCTCAGTGGCTCAGTTAGTTAAATATCCAACTCTTAATTACAGCTCAGGTCATAATATCATAGTTCATGAGTTTAAGCCCCGCATTGGGCTCTACACTGACAGTGTGGAGTCTTCTTAGGATTCTCTCTCTCTCTCTCTCTCTCTCCCTCCCTCCCCTGCTTGTGCTCTCTTTCTCTCAAAATAAACAAATAAACTTAAAAAGAAACCACCAACAGTTTTCACAGGGCTAAAACAAACAATCCTAAAATTTGTATGGAACCACAAAAGACCTGAATAGCCAAATAAGTCTTGAAAAAGAAAACCAAAGCCAGAGGCATCACAATTCCAGACTTCAAGCTGTATTACAAAACTGTTATCATCAACACAGTACAGTACTGCCATAAAAACAGACACATAGGTCTCTGGAACAGAATAGAGAACCCAGAAATAGACCCACAAATGTATGGCACTAATCTTTGACAAAGCAGGAAAGAGCATCCAGTGGATAAAAGACAGTTTCTTCAGCAAATGATGCTGGGAAAACTGGACAGCAACATGCAGAAGAATGAACTTGAACCACTTTCTTACAGAAATAAACTAAAAATGGATGAAGAACCTAATTGTGAGACAGTAAACCATCAAAATCCTAGAGGAGAAAACAGGCAGCAACCTCTTTGACCTTGACTATAGCAACTTCTTCCTAGAGGTGTCTCCAGAGACAAGGGAAACAGGAGCAAAAATGAACTATTGGGACTCCAATAAGATAAAAGCTTCCAGACAGAGAAGAAAACAATCAGCAAAATAAAAGGTGACCTATGGAATGGGAGAAGATATTTGCAAATGACATATCTGATAAAGGATTAGTATCCAAAATCTATAAAGAACATCAAACTCAACATCCAGAAAACAAATAACCCAGTTAAATGGGCAGAAAAAGTGTTGGGAGAACGGAATAACAACATGCAAAAGAATGAAACTAGACCACTTTCTTACACCATATATAAAAATAAACTCAAAATGGATGAAGGACCTGAATGTGAGATAGGAAATGATCAAAATCCTAGAGAAGAAAGCAAGAAACAACCTCTTTGACCTCAACCACAGCAATTTCATACTTAACACATCCCCAAAGGCAAGGGAATCAAGAGCACAAATGAACAATTGGGACCTCATCAAGATAAAAGGTTTCTGCACGGCAAAGGAAACAATCCATAAAACTAATAGGCAACTGACAGAATGGGAAAAGATAGTTGCAAATGACATATCAGATAAAGGGCTAGTATCCAAAATTTATAAGGAACTCACCAAACTCTACACTTGAAAAACAAATAATCCAGTGAAGAAATGGGCAGAAGATATGAACAGACACTTCTCCAAAGAGGACATCCAGGTGGCCAACAGACACATGAAACGATGCTCAGCATCCCTCCTCATCAGGGAAATACAAATCAAAACCACACTGAGATACCACCTCACACCGGTGACAGTGGCTAAAATGAGCAAATCAGAGAACTCTAGATGCTGGCGAGGATGTGGAGAACACAAACTTGTGGGAACACAAACTGGTACAACCCCTCTAGAAAACAGTGTGGAGTCTCCTCAAAAAATTAACAATAGAACTCCCCTATGACCCAGCAATAGCACTGCTAGGAATTTACCCAAGGGATACAGGAGTGGAGATGCATAAGGGCACATGTACCCCAATGTTCACTGCAGCACTCTCCACAATAGCTAAACCATGGAAAGAGCCTAAGTGTCCATCAACAGATGAATGGATCAAGAAGATGTGGTTTATCTATACCATGGATTACTACATGGCAATGAGAAACAATGAAATCTGGCCATGTGTAGCAACATGGATGGACCTTTAAGGTGTTATGCTGAGCGAAATAAGTCAGGCAGAGAAGGACACATACTATATGTTTTCACTCATATGTGGAATAGGAGAAACGTAACAGAGGACCATGGAGGAGAGGAAGGGGAAAAAAATAGTCAAGGAGAGGGAGGAAGGCAAACCACAAGAGACTCTTAAATACTGAGAACAAACTGAGGGTTGATTGGGATGGGGGAGAGGGGAAAATGGGTGATGGGCATGGAGGAGGGCATTTGTTGGGATGAGCACTGGGTGTTATATGTAAACCAACTTGACAATAAACTATAAAAGAGAAACCAAAAAAAATTTAATAAAAACATTTTTTTAAAAAGAGAAAGAAATGAGCAGAAGACATGAATAGACACTTTTCCAAAGAAGGCATCCAGATAGCTAACAGACACATGAAAAGATGCTCAATATCACTCAACATCAGGGAATTACAAATCAAAACTGCAATGAGAAATCATCTCACACCTGTCAGAATGGCTAACACAACAAACAGCAGGTGTTGAAGATGCAAAGAAAGGGTAACCCTCTTGCACTGTTGGGAATGCAAACTGGTGCAGCCACTCTAAAGAACAGTATGGAAGTTTCTCAAAAAAACTAAAAATAGAACTACTTTACAACCCAGCAATTGCATATTAGGTATTTACCCAAAGGATACCAAAATACAGATTCAAAGGAGTATAGGCAACCCAATGTTTGTAGTGGCATTATCAACAATAGCTAGAATATGGAAAGAGTCCAAATGTCCACTGGCTGATGAATGGATAAAGAAGAGATGGTAGATAGATATAGATATAGATATAGATATATAGATATAGATACATACAATGGACTATTACTCACCTATCAGAAAGAATGAAATCTTGCCATTTGCAATGATGTGGATGGAGCTAGAATGTATTATGCTAAGAAAAATGTCAATCAGAGAGAGAAAATACTATATGATTTCACTCATATGTGGAATTTAAGAAACAAAATAAATGAACATGGGAGGGGGGAAGGAGAGAGAGGGAAACAAACCGCAAGAGACTCTTAATGACAGAGAACAAACTGAGGGTTGATGGAAGGAGGTGGGTTGGGACTGAGCTAGATGCATGATGGACATTAAGGAGGGCACTTGTGATGAGCACTGGGTGTTGAACATAAGTGATGAATCACTGAATTTTACTCCTGAAATCAATATTGCACTGTATATTAAAGAACTTTTAAAAACATAATAAACACAGGATGTGGGCATAGAATTCAGACTCGCTCAGGTGTTAGATGAGGCTCAGGTGGGTCTTAGGTTTTTGCTTACCAGCTTTACTGATGTGTCTTGTTTTCTTTTTACTCCTGAGCTTTTGAACCTATCTCCCACTGGAGTAGCCAAAAAGATATAAGATTGATTATGTAGCTCACGAAAATGAGTTTTCCTTGACGATTTGGCTTCAAAGTCACAGGGGTTCCTCATCAGTTAGAGCTAGGTGGCAGACTTTAACTCAGAAGACCCAGTGAAGGGCGAGCATCACCAGGTGCACTCTCAGGATCCACAAACTCAACGGCTGAGATCTTGGTTGCTAGCAAATCTCCTTAGGATCGCCTCAGGGCTTTTCGATCCAATTTTGATGAATCAAAACCTAAGGACTGAAGGGAACATAGCCTAGTAAATCTCCTATGAAGGGTGTGGAAAACAGGGATCCTTTTAAAAAATTTCTACTCTCAAATATCAATCCCCATAAACTGTACTCACAAACTTGTGGTTAAAAAATGGAGTTTATGGGGGCACCTGGGTGGCTCAGTTGGTTAAGTGTCCGACTTCGGCTCAGGTCATGATCTCACGGTTTGTGGGTTCGAGCCCCGTGTCAGGCTCTGTGCTGACTGCCAGCTCAGAGCCTAGAGCCTGCTTGGGATTGTCTCCCTCTCTCTCTGTCCCTCCCCTGCTCATGCTGCCTCTCTCTCTCTCTCTCTCTCCTTCACAGAAATAAATAAAACATTAAAAAATTTTTTTAATGGATTTTATGTCTCTTGTCCTTTCAAGAGTTTTCTTTATCATTAGATTATATTCTCATACTTCCATCAAGATGCCGTGGGGGATCTTGGGGGATGCTGGCCCTTTAAGGGGGCAGTAGGGGAGGGGCGGGGACTCTTAAATCCAGGGCAGAAAACAAGCCAGGCCTAGGCTGCCATGGCTAAACTAAGGGGAAAGAGCAGCAACAATCCAGTGGTGGGTGTCAGCAACAAGGCAGCTGTGAGGCGTCTGGGCCAAGTGTGTGTCCGTGTGGAAGTGCTTCTTTTCCAGTTCCAAGCTCTGTCCCTTTGCTCCCTGCAGCTGGACTGGTTAGGGCAGGGGGTGGGGCTTTAAAGCAGTCTGAGAGTCCAGGGTCCTGCTCCTCAAGACCCTGGGCCAATACTTCTCTGACAACCTTGCTAGAGGGAGATGGTGGCTGTTTTAGGATGGATGCCATGCCGTCTCCTTATTGAGAAGGAGAGTGTCTCTGGGTTTCTTCCCTGTCTTAGGTTTTCCTTCCAGAGGCTGACAGTGTTCTCTTACCAGAGGAAACAGCCATGGTGGAAGTCTGCCAGCCTGCAAAGACGATCTGTCCTGAAGGTATTGACAACTAGGCTGTAGTATCTGAATGAAAAGGCTTACGGTACAGAGGTTTGTTGGTCTGATTCAGTGGATGGACATGGGCCTGGGTGTCCAGGATTATTGGGAGTGATTTCTAAACTCTCCAACTTGCTAGCTACATTACAATGGTGACTGAGGTCATTTTTCTGGGCCCTATTTTCCTCTGTTTCATTGTGGAATTATCAATAACAGTCTTGCAGGACTGCTCAGAATTAAAAGGACATATACATGTAAGGTATCTGGTGTACAATAGGCTTAAACTGCAGTGAGTCTTGTGGCACCTGGGTGGTTAAGTAGGTCAAGACTCCTACTTCGGCTCAGGTCACGATCTCGCAGTTCATGAGTTCAAGCCCCGCGTCGGACTCTATGCTGGCAGCTCAGAGCCTGGAACCTGCTTCGGGTTCTGTATCTCCCTTTCTCTCTGCCCCTCCCCCTCTCATGCTCTGTCTCTGTCTGTCTCAAAAATAAATAAAACACTTAAAAAAACTTTTTTAAAAATTGCAGTGAGTCCTGGGAGCTGGAACTTGATTGGCTAAGGAGGCACTTAGGGATGTTATGTAGGGGAGAGCAAGTGGAAAAACGTGAGGTGATACCTAATGAGGCAATTGAAAAGGTGTGGAAAGCCAAAGTGGTTGGCACCTGCCAGGTTCTATTTGCTCTAGTGGGAGCAGTTAGGGGCACCTAGGTAACAAGAGGGAGGCATTGTTTGAAGAGGATGCTGGAGATGACTTGTGAATAGAGGTGTTACAGAGAAGTAGCCTCTCTAGAGGAGACTCTTACCACCTGAGTCCCCATCTACTCCCTCCTCAGGCCCCCACTTAAACCGAGGCCCGAGCAAGTGCCACGGCTCCTTGGCTTCTGAGGAGGAGCCAGTATCTGCCTCCCAACTGGAAGAGGAGGAAGATGAGGAGGAGGAGGAGGAGGTGGATTTGGATCCAGATCTAAGCCCAGACCCAGAGGAAGAAGAGGAGGAGGATGAGGAAGAGCGTGATCTCAGGGATCCAGCTGTCCTCAGTGCTGTCCACAGCACCCAGGTACCAGGGCAGGAGGGGGTGGGGGAACGGTTGTCCTGACCCCTCTGCAGCTCACAGACTGTTCCTCCATATCCTTCTCCTCCTCTCCACTCCTTTCCGGTCCCTCGCCTTAATCATTCGGCCATGACTACACGGCCTCCACACCTTTCTAAGATAGACTCCCAGTTAACACTTTCTATTTTAGGCTTGAACCTGACTAGAGACTGTCTCCTTCCTTCCTTCTTCCTATTTCCCACTTAGTTTCTGATGCTGTCTTCACCTTAAAAACCAGCTCCTAGAAGGGCTGTGCACAGCCCATAGGTGCTCGGCCAGCTCCTGGTGCTGAAGGTGAGTTATCTTTGACCCTTGGCCCCATGTCTCAGCAGTTCACTCCTGGAAATACAGGGGAATAAATACCACAACCAGTGGAGAGAGACCAGGTTTCCATACAGAAGTTAAATCATTCAGATTCTCCCTCAACCTATTCCTGAGATACCAGTCTTCCTTCCTCTCAAAGGAAGCAGAGCGGTCCTGATCCGGTTGATTTTGATTACAATGAAGGGCCAGGCATATTGGATGTGACTGGCCTACCTCCACCCCACACCCAATGGACACCAATGACCACATGGGCTCTTTCAAGCCTCAGTCTTCCCCCCCCCTCCCATTCCAGAGAGGTCTTCTCAACTCCCCTGGAATCAAGGCCTCTCGTGTGTTGGGGATGTCACCTGCTTCCTTGAACTTTCTGTGGCAGGTGGGTCACTTAATTCTTCATCCTGTGAGAAAGTAATGGTGTCTGGGGAAGGAGCATGTGGAATGTCCCTTGGTCTGCCCTCGACCTTCGTCTGGAGATGAAGTGCCCCAAGTGAGGTGTGGTATGGGAGGTGGGAGACACCCATAGTCTAGGGAAGCTTGGTACATGGTAGAGGTGGTCCAGGGACAACTTGCCATCTGTATGAAAAAGAGAGAAACGAGAGCCTTCCTTTATCTCCCTACATTTCAGCAGATGAGCAGCATTGAGCTTAAGGCTGGAAAGAGCACCTGACCTTAAGTTAACTGTGTAATTAGAACATGGCCGGGGGTAGAGGAGTTGCAGGACAGCCTACAAGGAGAATGAGAAGACAGTTGCAGCTCTGGGGAGGGCTTCAGAGGAGTCCAAAAAAAAGCAGACAAGCATTGCCCCAGTGGAGCAATGAGAGAAGCTTGAGAGAAGACCATCATGGGGGTGGGGGAGGGCGGAGAGAGTGGTGATGACTCACCAGACAGGAAAAGCACATGCCCCCCCATGGTCAGGGACTGAGGGGCTTCTCCACAGAAGGTTACCAACTCTGTTGGGTGAGGTTCTTATGGAAGAAAAGGCAGGTGAGAATATAAAGGTGGGAAATGGATATGGCGGCAAAAGCAGCATTTGGTTGGTGGAGACGCCCTTTTCCTAGACATCTGAATTCCTCTCTCAGACCCTGGACTACTTCTCTCCAGTTCCTTTCCGGACTACCATTTCCAGTGCCAGTTCTACAGCACGACACTTTGGACCTCGACTTCTGCCACCAGACCCAACTCTATTCTGCAGCTCACCAACCTCATGGCCCCCTAGTTTCAGGTACTGGCTCAGCGAGCTGAGCACCCCAGTGTTTCCCACAGACTGAGCTCTTCTCCAGAGGGTTCAGAAGGTAGTGGCTTGTGGAGGGGTGGGAGCCACTCCACCAACTGCCACAGAAAAACACCTACAGAGACTTAGTAAGAGAAGTGTGTGGTAGGGTCTAGTCATTCTCCCTCACAGATGAGGAAATGAAGGCCCAGGAGTTAAAAAGAATTTACTTGAGGTTAGCTGGCATGGCAGAACTGAAAATAGGACAGAACTCCCAACTCCCAGGCCAAGTGGTTTTCTACTGTGTCAAGAATTCCTGCAGTCAAATATCAAGAAAATCTGTCTTGGAGGGGAACTGAGCCATGCTGAGCTAGGGTTGTGGTATTTGGTGTGGCTGACTTTGGGGAGGCACATGAACAGATGGAGCTGCCTTAGATGTCCAGCTAAGGTTATCAGAGGCTAATTGAATGGGAGGGTAGGGAGCTGAGTGCTTTCTTTCACCAGCCCAAGTTTCTTTCTAAGTATTCCTAGTCATTTGACCCAGCTCCACCCTCAGCACCAACGGATCTTGCAGCTGCAGCAACATAGGCGAGCACCAAGGTAAAGGCTGGATGAGCAGCAGGGTCGAGGGCAGTTCATGTGCATGTTGAGTATTCCTATGTGATTGGGCATCTCCCCAGAGCCCCTGCACAAATAAGACTCTCCCAGTGTTGCCCACTTCTGCACTCTATTCCATCCTGCCCAGATGGCTCCATTCCCTGCTTACCCCTCCTTGGGAAGTTCACTGTGCAGGGGTGGGCAGGTCTAAAGTCCTGTTCCTTCTGGCTTAAAGTCCCCCAGACAAGAAGCCTTGGTCTCAGCAGCCAGATCCCTATGTTAACCTCATGACTCGAAAAGAGAAAGACTGGGTGATAAAAGTACAGATGGTTCAGCTGCAGAGTGAGAACCCTCTCCTGGATGACTATTACTACCAGGTGAGCCCCAGGTGCTCTTCTCAGCCTCTGACTTTGGTGTCAAGTGGGCCTGGACTCAATCAACCCTCTTGCATCATCTCTCCAGCTTTTAGAGGCCATGTCCAGTCATGGGGGAGAGACCTCCCTATAGGAGAGGGGCCATATTTCTAAAGCCCAAGATCGTTCTCTTCTATTCTCCTACACCTCTGACAAATGGGATTATTTACAATTTCCCAAACATTGAGGTTTTATCTTCATCCTTTGCCAAAAAGAATTTCCCCTACTAAGCCTTGAAATATGAACTTACCTGCCTTTGTACACTCTTGTGGACCTTAGAAAGGTCTTGTTAAAAACCTTGATCTACTTACTGTTCTTTAGATACAAAATACATGAATCCCATAAATAATGGGATTCAATTTGTTGAACTGAATATATGCTGGCAGAAATTTTGACTACTTACACTCTGTTCCCTATCTCCCTTTTACTAATGAGGCAGGTTTTAACTACTGATTTTTGGGTTGTCTAAGCTGTGCTCCACTTTCTTCTCTGCCTTTTTGGCACTGCTCCTAAATGAAAGAGCTTTATTCAAATCCTTGTTTGACTCACAGTCAGTGTCTTTATTTTAGCCTGGGATTTTACATATTTCATTGAGAAGATAATAGAGCTGCTGAGCCATTCCTCACCTCAGAAGCATAAAACTGGCCTAGAGTGCTATTGGCTACTGGCCACTTGACAATAGTGCTAACTCTGTACTGCAAGCTGCTGATGGTCTTCATGCCATCAGATAACTGATTTTGGAAAGCACAGGTAGAATCACAAAACTAAAAGGGAGTTGGGGGGGAGGGAGATGTGTGCAATGGGTATCCTGGGAATAAGGAATGCCAAGAAGGTTGCAGATGTTAGGACAGGTTTGCTTCCTGGATTTCCATTTTGCTTTCTGCCTTTTCATCAGATCTGGTGGAGGTACCTAGCTCTTTAAGTCTTTAGTCCCCAATACAGATGGCATAAGGCCCAGGGTACTCAAGATGATTCAGAATGTTGGCAGAGGGGCCTAAGGTGCCAGGATCATTTCTGAAATGAATGCTGTAGGAAAGGGTGTATTAAGAGGTTGCATTTGAGAACCTTAATTCTAAGTTCTCTTCTATGGACTCTCAGGAATATTATCAGAAACTAGAGAAGAAGCAGACAGATGAAGAGCTACTTGGGCGAAGGAGCAAGGTGGAATCCCTCAAGCTGGTAACTCCTTACATTCAGAAAGCAGAGGCCTACGAGTCAGGTGGGACCAGGGCTGACCTGCTGGGTAGGGATAGATACCTAGAGGAACAGAGGGGGAAAGGGGTGGGGAATATGTTTGTCCTGACTTCTTTTTGTGCAGTGGTTCGAATCGAGGGTTCCCTGGGCCAGGTAGCTGTATCAACATGTTTTAGCCCTCGCCGAGCTATTGACGCTGTACCCCATGGATCTCAAGACCAGGTAGAAGTGTTATTTCTCCAGAACTCTTTATATCTCCCCTGTTATGGGGGCACTCTTATGCTTGAGATCAGATTGTGACCTCAGAGCGAGAAAGAAGTGTGGTCAGACTTTGTGTTAGCCTTTCCAGCTCAATTTGTACCTCGCCTGAGGCCTGAGCTGCTGCTATGGAAGTGTGGCTGATGGCCTGGGACTCTCTCCTAGGAGATAGGTGCTCCAAGCAGCCAGAGACTTCAGGTGTTGTCCCGGATCGAGAAGGTGAGATATCCACTCCTTACGGATGAGTTCCTAATTTACCCTTGAGAATGAACTGTTACTCAAATTGACCTCTTCTTTTCCCATCCTCAAATTCCCAGATGTTCCTTCAGTTACTAGAGCTAGAGCAGGGCCAGAAGGATGGGCCTCCACAGCCCTGCTACTCTACACAGCAGAGCAGCCAGATTGAGAAGCTCTTCCAGGCCTTAAAGACCCAGGAGCAGACTAATCTGGAGTGAGTGTGGGAGTCCCCCCAGGAAGGGCAAGATGAGCAAAGACATGGACTTTGCTTCTGTTCCTCCTTTCTGGCATGTAGCCAGAGCCCTCTATGCAGAACCCTGAAAATGTTCTCCTTTCTCACATGTAGGGAGGCAGCAGATGGTTTCCTGCAGGTGCTCTCCGTGAGGAAGGGGAAAGCTCTAGTGGCAAGGCTCCTCCCCTTCCTGCCCCAGGATCAAGCTGTTAGCCTTCTCCTAGCTATCACCCACCATTTGCCCCTCCTAGTTAGGAGGGACGTAGCTGATCAGGTACTGTGGCACTGAGCAGAGAATGCTTTTGTGGATGGGTGAGGGATACTTCCACTTCATCCTCTGTCCCACACCCCCAGAGATGCCAGAGAAAGTGCTGGGCAGTGAGAGACCAACCTGCTACCCGCAGGTGGGGAAGTTCCAGAACAAACTACTATAGGAACAACTGATCATCTTTAGGTGCAATGAACAAAAAAAACACCGGCTTGTGGTTACACAGGTGTCAGTATGCTGTGGAGGTTTGAGAAGATCAGGGCTCCCTGAGAAGTGTGAGCCCCATGTCTAACTTTCTTAGGGAAGGCATCCTAAAAAAAGTGGGTATTGAAGGACCAGTATTAAGGTTGGAGAGACGTGAATGATGAGACGCTTGGTAAGTAACCTGACCAGGAAAGTGCCAAAAACAGATCTACAAGAAAAGGGGGTAGAGGCAGTGCAAGAGGAGGCAAAGCTGTAGTGAAATCTGAGAGAGGTGCTTACTGACCTTCTTGCAGGCCCTACAAATGTTATTCAAACCTCTGGGCAAATGTATCCGTCACTTGACCTTCCATGAACTCCTCCAAGGACTTCAGGGGCTGATGTTGTTTCCACCTGGCTCCTCGGAGCGACCAGGCACTGTGATCCTTCAGAACCAGGTAACACAGTGGGGAGGCTTTTCTCTTGCCACAGATGGTCTTCAGGTACCATCACAGGCAAGGAATAAGCAAGGGAGTGCTAACTTTCCATCATCTCTGCATACATGTATATCTAGTACATCTAATAAGCACTAGGATCATTCCTATCTAGTAGCGCTAGGATCACCTGGAGAGTTCATTGAATACCAGTTCCTTGGTCTCATCCCTAGAGAGTCTCATTTAGTAAACCTGGAGTGGGGCCTATACCTTTGCTTTTCTAACAAGCTCCCTGAAGGTGTTGAGATGGACCTCTAGAGCAGAGGTCACCTAAATTTTTGGTTGTTTATCCCTTTTAGTAAAAAGTGCTGAACCATGTATCACCCATGTGTTGTCTATAGGTCCTACACATATAACACTATACTAAGTACATACATTTATTATATAAAGATAGAAAATTTTAAGTGACGACTCCAGGTTTGAAAGTTCTGATACTTTCCAATTACCCCAATGGTTTATCTCGTGAACCCCTCTCTGAAGATCTTTGCCTAAAGCAATGCTTCTTTCAGTGGGGTCCACAAACTACCTGCATTAGATTCCTGGGTCTACTCCTGATCTATAGACTCTGACTCCTGAGAGTGGGACCCCCAAGTGTGCATTTAATCAACTCTCCATAAGGATTTTCTGGAAACTTGAAAGCAGTGATTTCCTTCGAAAGGTCTGAGAGTTCTTTGGCCGGCCACTGTAAAATCTGACCGTTTACAAGTGTTGTGTTACAGTTTTACATGTGAACCTTCCCTTTTAGTTGGGAACATGGCAGAGCCAGGAAAGCACTGCTTGCCTGTGGTGAAATAATTTTACCTTGGATATTCTATCACTTGCAGTTTGGAATATCATTGCTCTATGCCCTGCTGAGTCATGGGGAGCAGCTGGTATCCCTGGAGTCTTCCCTTAAGGAGCCCAACAGTGATCATTCAGCTTGGTAAGATCTTAAAGGCCTTGTAAATAATTTCAGTACCCCTGGGATGTATAGGCTGAGTCAGATGAGGTATTGCTGAGTGGTATATTCTAGTACTGGGGAGGAAGTCATATAGAGAAGGGAATGCTTGCAGAGTTGGAGCTGTTCTGCCTTTTAATTTTTTTTCCTTCTTTAATATAGCGCCCTTGAGTGTTTGTTTCCCATAGAGGGCAGCATAACAGCAATTAAAGGGATAAGCTTTGGAGTCAAATAGACCTAAGTTTGAATTCTGCCTTCATCACTTACTAGCATTACATTTTTCAGGCATATTACTTCACTTCTCTTAGCCTGTTACCTCATCTATAAACTAGGGATCTAGTTTAAGAACTTAAAAGAGTTCTTATTTTTATTTTTTTTTTTAATGTCTGTTTATTTGAGACAGACAGAGTGAGCGGGGGTGGGGCAGACAGAGATGGAGACAGAATCTAAAGCAGGCTTCAGGCTCTGAGCTGTCAGCACAGAGCCCACTTTGGGGCTCAAACTCACAAGCTGTGAGATCATGACCTGGGCTGAAGTTGGACACTGAACCAACTGAGCCACCCAGGCTCCCCCTTTTTTTTTTTTTTTTTTTTTTTTAGTGTTTGTATATATTTGACAGAGAGATGGGGAGAGAGAGAGAGGTGGGGAGGGAGGGGACATGAGCGGGGGAGGGGCAGAGGGCCTGAGACAATCTAAAGCAAGGAACTTTGGAGCTGTTAATATAAGAAGGAGGATATCTAAAGCACTAAGCATTGTCTGGCACATACAAACTCTTCAGTACAAAGACTGATGTTTTCTTTTTCCTCTTCCCTCCAGGACAGACATGGTGGTTCTGATCGCCTGGGAGATAGCCCATATGCCGACAGCCTCTCTGGCAGAGCCCCTAGCCTTCCCCAGCAACCTTCTTCCTCTGTTCTGTCACCATGTGGACAAACAATTGGTACAGCAGCTAGGGGCGAGGATGGAGTAAGTGATGGCAGAAACAAGGTCCTAGCCCCTTGTTCAAGCCCAGTCTAGGTTCTGTCACTTAGTTCTTTACTTCTTTTAAGTGAAGAATATAGAGGATAACTTGTTTTTTAGAAGTAGTTCCAGACACCGGCATTTATTGAGTAACCAGTTGGTCCATATTAGGGCCATAAGGCCTGTTTTTTCAGTCAAACTTTTTAATTTATTCTCAGATGTCTTTGCTCATTTATTATGCAAAGCTACTTAAGGGCAAGGATTAATAGAAGCTGAATGGTTAATTAAAGATATATTTAATAGAGGCTGAATGGTTCATTGAAGAAATACTTAAGGAACAACTACTCTAAGGTAAAAGCGTGAACAACTTAAAGGTCACTTCTGGCCTCAGAATTTACCATCTACTGGAAGGAGTCAGATATCAAATCACACAAATATTTTAGAAAATATAATTATTTACAGTTAATATCTGTTCTCTTTGTAGGCTTGCTTGGATCTATTGACCCAGTTCTGGAATATGTACATGTAGGAAAAGTTTAATCATCAGATGCTAGCTATAGGAGTTATGTCTACAGGAATCCAGAGAGTCTGAGGACATTTCCTATCCCTTGATACATTGGAGGACCCCAACCAAAACATTTTCTTATGCTTGCCTTAAAAACCTGTGTGATATGCCTTAAATGGCATGACATGATAAGGTATAATTAAAGAGCTAAAAGAATGATGTGTTCAAACTTGTAAGTTAGGAGGTAAAATGAAAGCCATTTTTTTTCTTGTGAACCCAAGAAGGTCCTTAATAAAAGGAACAAGGCCTTGTTACGTCTAACAAAAGTATGACCTGGAAATGTCTTTACTGTTGCCATTTTTTTTTTAAGTTTATTTATTTTGAGAGAGAACAGGGAAGGGGCAGAGAAAGAGGGAGAGAAAGAGTCCCAAGCAGGCTCCCGTAGGGAGTCTGATGCGTGGCTGGAACTCAAAGTGTGAGGTCATGACCTAAGCTGAAATCAAGAATCAGATGCTTAACTGACTGAGCCAAACAGGTGCCCCAAAGGGGGAGAAAGCAAGGCAGAAGAAAAAAATTTTACAGACTCAAAGTCCTAGAACAAGAAGATGTGAATCTGCACAAATGGAGGAAGTGGCCTTTGGTTACCTGTGTGGGAATCTGCTAAGATACTGCTATGTATTAGGAGACCTTTCTAAATTCCTATTCGACACCCTCCTTCACCCTCTCTGTTCGTTCCTCTCCAGCTCTGCTGAAGATCTTGTATCCTACTTCCTTGATAAGACTAGTTATGAAACGGTAATTGTACCACCACCCCTTAACTACCCTGTTTACCTGCCCTTTATAACGGATATTATTTGACTTGAGCATTCAGGTCAACTCCCTATCGATGGAGCGGTCCACCTTACCAAAGTCGTGATACCACCCAGGTCCTGTAAGCGAAAAGAACAGCACAATAGGAAAAGCAAAGGAGAGAGAGGCATAAACCGGGCTCCAAAAGAGCAGACGCATTTAGTGTAAAAAAGGCTGAGGGTTATGTCAGAGTGTGTAAAGCTGCTGCAGCGTGTCTTACTTAGGCCGCTAAATTTGGCCCTTAACTCTTTCAGGGTAGTTAAGCAAACAGGCTTGAGTAAAAGGCAGATGCGGCTTCGAGGGGGATAGGGTGGTGCCTGCCTTCCAAAGGCTAGGAATGCAATCAGCCGAGGCAGCTCAGCTGTCTATGCCTGAATCAGGAGCCAGCGAGCGAGGCGGCTACAGTGCGCATGCCCAGGACGCAGCTGGGCTCAGGTGACCGGAAGAAATGGCCCGACCAAAATGGCTGCAGAAAAGGCAGCCGGCAGGGCTGTCCCCTCGGGTAGCTGCAGCGCTAAAGCCATGGAGCGGGTTCTACCTATGTTGTTGGTGCCAGTCCCAGAGGAGGCAACAGGGCGGCTGGGATCCCGGGCACAGTTGCACAGAGAGCAGGAGGTTCTGGGGAGCCTGACAGCTGCTGGCAGCCTGCAAGTGCTTTCCTTGGCGCCGGGCGGCCGGAGTGGGGGTGCCTGCTGCCTCAGTGGTCCCTTTCGGCAGTAAGTGCTGCGGGAGGGCTGGGCAGTGTGGGAGGGGTCCGAAGCCTTAGCTCCGCTGGCCCCAGTGTTCCTCTCGGTTGTGGAGGTAGCCGGGAGCGGAGCGAAAGCCGCAGGTAACACTTCAGAGGTGATCCAGGTGCCTTCTTGGAACCCTGTCCTCTCTTTCCAGCCCACCCTCGCTTTCCTTGGGGAGGGGGGGGGAGGGAGGACGGGGTGGGAACAGAAGGTATACAGCTCCTCTTCTGGCCTTAGGGAACCTGGAGTGGATCTTAGCTCAGGCACTAATTAATTCAGCATCGGTTGACTAATCGTTACTGTGCTGTCTATCTTGCCCTTTTTTCCCCCCAGTTAAATCCCTAGCTGGGGGATCATCTCTAATTTGAATCATCCTGATACCTTTTTCTTGTGCCTGAAACAGCGACTTCTTCACACATGCCCCACCCCCGCCTGCCTTCTTCAAGGATAGAGGCACGTTTGCCCGCTCATTTATTCACTCAACAAATATTTATTACACGCTTACTGTAATAACGTAGGAGCAGTGCCCCAAAAGTTGAAGACAGCTCTTACATGTAAAGCTTGCGTGATTTGGGAAGACCGAAAAAAAACAACCAGTTATGATCCTGTATTAACTTTCCACTTCTGTAACTCTCCATCCAGGTGTTAGAGTTTATGTCATTAAGTTTGAGACTCATTAAGTCTGAGCTTTTGAGGTCTTTTCCCCGCCCCGCTTAAGTTTTATTTAGGTAATCTCTACATCCAACATGGGGCTGGAACTCACAACCCCAACGTCGAGAATCGCAGGCTTTTCTGACTAAACCAGGCACTCCTGGGCTTTTTTTTTTTTTTTTTTTTAACAAATGGTTTATTGTCAAATTAGTTTCCACATAACACTCAGGGCTCATCCCCACAAGTGCCCTCCTCCATGCCCATCCCCCCCTCCCCCCCACATCCATCCGTCCTCAGTTTTTGTCAGCATTCAAGAGTCTCTCATGGTTTGCCTCTCTCCCTTTCCCCCACCATTTCCGCCCTTCTTCTCCCCCTTGTTACTCCTGGGCTCTTTTTAATAACATTTTGGAAAGGATCTCCTCTAGAAAACTTTATGTAGTCAAGCGGTGTCTTGTCTTGGAATCTCCAGGTTCTGTAACTGCCTGACAGAGATTTGTTTGTTAAATAAGCAAGTGTTTTAATCTGTTTGGTGTTTGTGTTCTTGACTCGTGATATCTAGTTGCTAGAAAGAACAATTTCTCCATAACGGAATTTAGTTTATTCAACTGTGTTAAGTACTTACGGACACAGTCCTGTAAAGAAAGGAATGAGAGAAAAGTAGAACTCTTTAGATGTTTGAAACTTAACAGCAGATAAGACATGTAAGCATGAAATGAGGGCACTTATAAACTGTATGAAATTATTAGAGGGGAGGAGGATTAAGAATTTTTAAATTTTAATTGGATCTTAATTCAAGTACTGCATAGGGTAAAAATAAGGACAAATCTATTGTATTCAGGGCTTATGTCAAAGTATATATGACCCTTATGACCCTTTTATATATTTTGAAATCACTGTACATTCTATAGTTATTTTTATTGAACATTTCTTTTCATGTGAAAGGATAGCCCATATGCTACTGATGTTAATGGTGTCCCTGTATTCTGCCTTTTAAAGAGATCTTAATTTGTTTAATCTTTTCCGTATTCAACATTCCTATTGTTTTCCAGATATTCAGTGTAAACAGTTAGGAATTGAGTGTTCTTGAAAAATCATCAGCCTAGCTATAAAGATAGAAATATAAAATGTGTCAATCTTTTAATAAGGGAAAAAAATCAAATCTTGATTTTTTTAAAGATATAAAATTTAACTACTTCTGTAGAAAACTTTTTTTTTTTTTTTTTTTTTTAAAGATAAAGCCTTATCAGCATGGTAGCCTCCTGTTATTCCATTGTATTGTTTTCAGAATTGGGTCCTTTTATTTTTTTAATTTAATTTGAAGCTGTAGCATCATTCATTAGTCTCTTTCCACCACTATGCTGCTTTAAAAATTTTTTAACTGTGCTGTCTAGCATGGTAGCCATTATTAGCTACATGGTGATGTAATGAATTTTAAATATTTCCTCAGTTGCACTATTCACATTTCAAGTGTTTAGTAGCCACATGTGGTTATTGGCTACTGTATTGGCCAGTGCAGATATATAGTTCGGACCAACAGAATGGAAAGGTATGTTGGTCAGAGCTGTTCTATATTCCATCTTGGAGTCTTCATAGTCTTGAAATACTAACAGTCAATTTTTAAAAATCACTGAAAACATTTAGGTTAGCAAAACCTACTTTGTTCATTGTGAGCACTGCCTCTTATAAATAATAAACATATTTGGTTGTTGAAACTTACCCTTATGACTCTCCCTTTAAACATTTCATCAGATAGGATTTAGGAAGAAGGAATAAAAGAATTTGTCATTTGTTACTACTCCCCTTTCACCACCCACTTGTATATTATTGGCCTGAAGGGGCTCAGGTGGAAAAGGGGCAAAGTCCCAGAGCAATTTATATTCCCTTAAAGCAGGTGTAGGATTAATGTTACTACCACATGAAGTAAAGAATTGTTCTTTACCCATTCTGCCTTTCTACCCTCACCATTGTGGATAAATATTGTGGATAATAGGATATACTAATCTATGCTTTTTCCTTAGCTTTGTATGGGACGAGTCTCATAACAGCAGCTCACCAACAGGCAAGCCCAAACTGCTTGCTCTTAGTGAGAATTATGAACTGTTTATCTATGAATTTAATTTGAAAGATGGAAGATGCGATGCAACCATTTTGTATAGCTGTAGTGAGGAGACATTGCAGAAGCTCACTGAAGATCAAAATATCGGTAAGTATTTACAGGTGGTCTTTTAGCATGTTGACAGTCTGTGACATCACTCTGAAGTCTTATGTATTCCAGGAAAAGTTCTTATAGAGATGAAGCTGGGGAGGGAGATTTGCCTTGTTCAGTACAGTAGCCACTAGCCACATGAGGCTTTTGAGCATTCGAAGTGTGGTTAATGTGAATTAAGATGTCCTCTAAGTGTTAAATATGTACCAGTTTTTGAATACTTAGTATAAAGTAAAATATTCATAGTTTTTTGTATTCATTATATGTTGAAATGCTATTTTGGATATTATGGGGTAAATGATATATAAAAATAAGTTTCACCTGTTTCTTTTCTCAGTGTAGCTACTAGAAAATTTAAAATTCCATGTGCAGTTCACATTCGTGGCTGACCTATTTCTATTGAATAGTGCTAGCTAGACTGGTTACCCAGCTGTTTACTATATTCCATCCTGAAGGCTGCAGAGAGCAAAAATTGAAACATTCAGGCTTTATTTTTTTAATGTTTTTTATTTATTTCTGAGAGAGCATGAGCAGGGGAGGGTCAGAGAGAGAGGGAGACACAGAATCCGAAACAAACTTCAGGCTCTGAGCTAGCTCTTAGCACAGAGGCCGACGCGGGGCTCTAACCCACAAACCGTGAGATCATGACCTGAGTCAAAGTCGGAATGAGCCACCAGGCTCCCCAAAACATTCGGGCTTTATATTTAAGGTAGTAGCGTACTCGACATGCTTGATTTTAAGGTTTCTTCTTTTTCTTTCTTTTCTTTTTCTTTTTTCTTTTTAAGTAATCTCTACACCCAAGGTGGGGCTTGAACTTCCATCCCAAGAGTCTCATGCTCTAATAGCTGAGCCAGCCAGGTGCTCCCCAGTCTTTAAAAAAAAAAAAGTCTGAGGGGCACCTGGGTGGCTCAGTCGGTTAAACATCCGACTTCAGCTCAGGTCATGATCTCACGGTTCTTGGGTTCGAGCCCCACCTTGGGCTCTGTGGTGACAGCTAGCTCAGAGCCTGGAGCCTGTCTTCAGATTCTGTATCTCCCTCTCTCTCTGACCCTCCACTGCTCATACTGTCTCTCTCTCTGTCTCTCTCAGAAATAAATACAACATTTAAAAAATATACTTAAAAAAAAGTAATTTTTCTTGTGAGCTTCCCAGGATCAGTAGGGTTTTTATTTTTAATTTTCTTGTGTGCTGTCAGACTTGGACCATAAACAGAAGGAACAGACATTGTAGACTAGTCATCCATCCCCTTACCTACCTACCAGTAACCACTTGCTTAGGTGGGTTTGAATAATAACTGCCTAGAGTCGGACTAAGTGCTGTTTCTTCTTTGTTTTACCTGTTTATGATATGTTCGCAAAATCAAAATTGCCAACTGTAAAGTTGTGACCAGTGAGTTTGAAATACTATGCTTTTGTTTCCTAGGTATTTCCATATCATCTTTGAAAATTCTGTCATTTCACGATAACACATCCCTATTGCTCATCAACAAATGTATCGTCCTACACATTATATTTCCTGAAAGAGATGCTGAGGTTGGCGTCCGCAACTGTTTTACATTGCCCTTGCCTGCACAGGCAGTGGACAGGATTACTGACACGCAGCTCTGCAGAGGAATTCTCTTTGTTCTGAGTAGTTTAGGCTGGATCTGTATCCTTGGCAGTAAAGGTGTGAATATGCAGGGGAGGAGAATGAATGCCTTAAAGGCTCATCCTTTAATGATGAGGCTTTTTAGGCTTGTAGTTTTAGGGACTGGCATATAAGTAGAATGGTTAGATTTCTGGTAAAACTTTTCAGGGAAAAAGATCTTTATGAACTTAAAATACTCAACTATATTTTGTATTCCATTCAAATATTTTTTAGTGTATACATTTTTCCCATAGTCATAATCTTCCAACTTAATTGTGTTCTTTTTAAATTATATGTGCTCTGTATTACCCATTTATTCAAAACATGCTTATGAAATCTATACTATGTGCTTGTTCCAGAAAGGATTTAGAGGGCTGCTTATGATGTGATACATACATTTTCATGTATGACTATAATCCACTTATTATCATCTCTAATGACTCCATCATCTTAGTGAATCGTATGGTTTGCTTAACTTCTTTTAATTTGGTTTTGAAAATACTACAGTTTTTGTTTCCAGCAGATCCATAGATCAGATCATCAGCAAAATTGTTTCAAAGACTTGAAAAATGACCCCTTATATGATTTTGGAACTTTTATTTCTGAATTAAAGGGATGGTTTGTCTATTTTAGATCTAAACTAGGCTTTATTAAAATTTCTCTTGTAAAAATGTCATAAAATATTGCATTAACTTCATCTTTGTTGCCAGGTTATGGAATGGTGCTATCTAGCCTGGTAGGCACTAGGTTTATATGGCTTTTGTGCACTTGAAATTGGCTAGTGTGATTGAGAAACAGAATTCTTAATTTTACTTAATCATTTTAAATTTGAAAGCTGATACTTAATTCAGTTATTGGAGAACTTTTAAGTATATTTAAGTTCTAAAATGTGAATTTTACAAAGCTTAAATACAGATCAGGTATTTCCAATGGAAATGTAATGTCTAAACTGTGATTTGCTGTAAGTGTAAAATACCAGATTTTGAATACTGACATGAAAAAACGGTTGTAAAATATCTCAACTTTTTATATCAATTACATGTTAAGATGGTAATATTTGGGATATATTGGGTTAAGTAAAATGTATTACTAACATTAGGTTCACTGGTTTCTTTTTACTTATTAGGACTATTAGAAAATTTGCAAGGACAAATATGGCTCACCTTATATTTCTCTTGGAAAGCACTGTTGTAGAACAGTAGTGGAAAATATTAGCCTGGCACAGAGTGGATTTTCAGCAAGTAATGCTGAATGAACTCTCTATCAGGTTGTTTATTGGGCCACCAACTTCATAGGCAGCTGGTTACTGTGTTGAGGGCTGCCTCAAGTGTCCACTAGTTTTTTTGTTACTGTTACCTCAAGGTTGCAGCAATGAAGTCTGTAAGCTCCATCCCATCTTGTATTTTAAGTGGTAGGGCATACTTAAGACTGGCATTTTCTTTAACTCTAACTCAAAGACATTTTTGATACTGTGAATGGTAGACATGTAGCTCATGTGGATTTAGCACTTCACCAAGAAGATACGTGTGATGAGCAGCAACAGGAGCCAGCCAAGATTTCTTCCTTTACTTCACTGAAAGTGTCTATGGACCTAGATGTTGTAGTGATTGTCAGCTCCTCCAACTCTGCAATTGCTCTTAACTTAAATTTGTATTTCAGGTATGTAAATTACTGCCATCTATAAGTTGAAGTAAATAATTAAAGCCATAAGAGGTTAAAAAGTACTTGTTAGGGGGCACCTGGGTGACTTAGATGAGCATTGGACTTTTGATTTCAACTCAGGCCACGATCCCAGGGTCGTGGGCTCAAGCCCCATGTCGGCTCCACACTGAGCTTGGAGCCTGCTTGAGGTTCTCTCTCTCCCTCTGTTTCTCTCCCCCTCCCCCACTCACTCTCTCTCTAAAATAAAATAACATAAGAACATTTAATTTAAAAAATGTACTGGTTAGATTTTTCCCCCACTGAGAGAGTAAGTGGGAGAGGGGCAGAGGGAGGAGGAGAATCTCAAGCAGGCTCCATGCTCAGGGCGGAGCCTGCTTCAGGGATTGATCTCAGGAGAGTTGAGATCATAATCTGAGTGGAAATCAAGAGTTGGACGCTTAACTAACTGAGCCACCCAGGTGCCCCTCGTTAGCTTTTAAAAACAGTTTAATTTCTCTATTCAGCTAGATCATGTTCTAGCAACTACATAGTGAGGTCATTACTGTAAAATTGTGCAAATGATCATTGGCTACCTTTATATCAAAGTTTTGATTTGATTAAATATGTTATTTCATATGGCTTATATGGTGTAAGTTAAAAAGTAATTAAGCAGAGTTTTAAAAGTAATGAAGCTGCATAATGTATAATAGCACAGTTGACTATTAGACATTATTTATTCCTTGCCCTACATTAGAGTAGAAGAAAAATAGGATTTACCTTGTGTCAGAATTGTTTCTTACCTGGCTCAGGGTCCTGGCAGCCTTGGGGATTACTTGCCTCTTAAAGGACTTTGATGAGATATTTTAAGGTATCTTTTTCCAGCTGAGTATTTCCTCAGCTGTTTCTTTTGAAGGACCCATACCAGTTACTGTCCAAATATATTAGTAAAAGTTGAGTGTTTACTAGTGTTGCTTTTTAATTTAGATATTCTAGTTTCTTCTGATTTTATAATGTTTGAGAGAGGTATGATGTGAGAGGCATATGTAAACACCCCAAGCTGTGCGTTGCAACTTATCTAAAAGTAGGTTAGTCCATGTTTATGACTTGCCGTATTCAGGGCCATTCAAAACCATTACAATTTTTGTTCCTAACTTAATATGAATGAGATAAACAAATCCTTGAGTAATTGGGAATGCACTTTGATGGGTTTTATTGCCTATTGTTGGATTACAAGAAAGGATAAATCCATTTTCACATACTTACCAAACATCTTCCCTCTGTGATTTATTTCTTTTGTTTTAAATGGCCTTGGTCTTTAAAAAAAAACAAACCAACCTTTGAACAAGGTTGATTTGCACATTCTCAGATCATATGCTTGTTTAGCAGTAAGCCATTTTTACTGACTAAAACATACCCTTTGTATGTAGAGTTACTTTCTAATCTACCTTGGAAAATAATTTGATAGATGAAGAGGGAGGAAAGCCTACTCAGGCTGGTCCTTGAGTATGGGGTTCCATTTCTGTGTATGTTTTTTGTTTTGCTTTAAGTTTATTTAGAGAGAGCACAAGTAGGGAAGGTAGAGAGGAGAGAGAGAATCCTAAGCAGGTTCTACACAGTCAGCTCAGTCAGTCCCACAAACTGTGAGATCAAGACCTGAGGGAAAATCAAGAATCAGTCGTTTAACCAACTGAGCCACCCGGGCGCCCCCCTGTGGATGTTTTGTTAACACTTCAAGAGAACTCTGAAGGCTGTGCCATGCACATCGTTTCAACAAATTACATTGAACTCAGCTGTTACATCAGCCTAAAAATAACTGGTGGTCTCTTTCCAGTAAATTTAGGGAATCTGTCCTGCCCAGATAAATGATCTCTATTAATTATTGGCATGAATGCCCTTTAATTAGTTTAATTTTTGGAGTTGACAGTATTTTTTTTTAATTTTTAAAAAATTTTATTGGGGTGCCTGGGTGGCTTAGTCGGTTGAGCGTCCGACTTTCGCTCAGGTCATGATCTCGCGGTTCGTGGGTTCGAGCCCCGCGTCGGGCTCTGTGCTGACGGCCAGCTCAGAGCCTGGAGCCTGTTTCAGTCTGTGACTCCCTCTCTCTTTGACCCTCCCCTGCTCACGCTGTCTCTCTCTCTCTCTCTCTCCTAGAAATAAATACAAATATTTAAAAAAAAATTATTAAAAATTTTATTACCTTTTTTAACATTTATTTTTGAGAGAGAGAGAGAGTGCACGAGCAAGCAGGGGGAGGGGCAGAGAGAGACAGAATTTGAAGCAGGCTCCAGGCTGTGAGCTGTCAGGACAGGGCCCGATGCAGGGCTTGAACTCACAAGCCCTGAAATCATGGTCTGAGCCAAAGTCCAACACTTAACTAACTGAACCACCCAGGCATCCCTAAAATTTTTTTTTAATTTTTATGATATTTTTTAAAAAAGAGAACGCAAGCAGGAGAGAGGCAGAGAGAGAGAGGGAGACAGGATCCAAAGCCGGCTCAGCCTTGACAGCAAAGAGCCAGATGCAGAGCTTGAACTTACCATCAGTGAGATCATGATATGACCCCAAATCAGACGCTTAACTGACTGAGCCATCCAGGCACCCCTGCATATTTTATTTTCTAACGTGTGCTCTGAGATTTATTTTTTTTTTTTAAGTTTATTTAGGGGCGCCTGGGTGGCTCAGTCAGTTAAGCATCGGACTTTGGCTCAGGTCATGATCTCACGGTTCGTGGGTTCAAGCCCCGCCTCGGGCTCTGTGCTGACAGCTAGCTCAAAGCCTGAAGTCTGTTTCGGATTCTGTGTCTCCCTCTCTCTCTGCCCCTCCCCTGCTCACACTGTCTCTCTCTCTCTCTCAGAAATAAATAAAAAACATGAAAAAAATAACTTTATTTTGAGAGAGAGAGAGTGTGACTGGGGGAGGGGCAGAGAGAGAGGGAGAAAGAATGCCAAGCAGGCTCCATGCTGTCAGCTCAGAGCCTGTCTTGGGGCTCGATTTCACAACTGTGAGGTCATGACCTGAGCTGATCTCAAGAGTCAGATACTTAACTGAGCCACCTAGGTGCCCCTGAGCTCTGAAATTTAATAGTGTTTTTATCTTTCCTGGCTCCTAGTTCTAGCTCTTCTTTCCCCCGATACAGAATGTCAGTTTCTCCTTTTCGTTTTGTCTTTTGAGACACACCTCCCTCATGAAGCCTTTGCTTACTAAAACCCCATCTACTTGTAATTTTATATTTTATAACTTTCTCCTCTTTGGACTTGTATAGCACTTTTGCTTTGAACTAGTTTAGCACTTGATGATATAGTCTTGTATTCTCTAATTTTTGCATGTATCCTATAAAGTTTGTGAGCTCCTTGGGAACCCAGACTCAGGGTCTGTTCTTTCAGTTCATTGTCAGTGATTTTTCTTCCAATTTACCTTAGCTGTCCACTCCCATACTCCTGTCTTGGCTTTGCCATTGTTGAAACTGTTCCTCCCTCAAGTCACTCTCCTGCACATCTCACTCTCTGACTGCAGCTTCCCTAATTTTCTGTGACACTTACTCAAGGACTCCCACTTTGTCGTCTGACCTCATTGGAATTTCCAGTCATTTGACTTTTCACTCTCCAGCCCCTGCCTGTCTTTACTCCCACTCCTCTCCCTTCTCAGCATAGATTCCGTGACTCATCATTTCAATCACGTTTTTCTGTCTGTGCCCTAAACTCTTGCTCCTGACCTATTGTAGCACTTGGTCTGACAGTCTTTTTTGTTACTCTGCTTTCTCTGTCCCTGTACCCAAGCAACCAGGCACTTGTGAGAAAATCACAAAGGAAGATCAATACCACTATGAGTTTGTATTTGCTACTTTCAACTAGTCTCTCAGTATTGTCTGAAAATTTTACAGTGATTTTTTTCATGAGCCCATTTTTTATAACTGTTTCTAAGCCTCCATTTTCCCCAAACCTCTGCTCATCTCTTTATCCCCAAATCTTCTTGGGTGACTTTGCCTCCTACTGTATAGTGGAAGTAGAATCTGCCTAATGAGAGCTCCCTCGGTTTCTCACATTAAGTTACAAACCCACTTTCCTGTACTTATTTCCTCATCTTCCCTCCTATTAAAATAGATTCCTCTCCTTCCATGAAGGCCTCTGTGCTCCAGATCCTATTTTTTCCCTCCTCCTAAGCAGTCATTTTCCATTTTCTTTCTTTTTTACATCTCCAACCTCTTCTCTTTTTTTTAGTTTATTATTTATTTTTAAAGAAGAATTTTTTTTTTTTTTTTTTTTGACAGAGAGAGAGAACTAGGGAGGGGCAGAGAGGGGGAGACACAGAATCAGAAGCAGGCTCCAGGCTCTGGGCTGTCAGCTCAGAGCCCGACACAGGGCTCGAACTCCCAAACTGTGAGATAATGACCTGAGCTGAAGTCGGACGCTTAGCTGACTGAGACACCCAGGCACCCCATAGTTTATTTTTTGAGAGAGAGAGCATGAGCAGAGGAGGAACAAAGAGAGAAAGTCCCCCATGATGTCCAGCACTGGGCTCTGACCTCCCTTGAGGACATGGTGCCCCCCCCCCGAGACCTTTGACACCCAGGGGGTCTGAGGGGCCCCCACACTGGGGACGGAGGGCTGGGGAAAAAAAAAAGAAAAAATCTGAAGTGCGCAGCACTGCCAGCGCAGAGCCCAATGTGGGGCTCGAACCCATGAACCGTTAGATCATGACCTGGAGCTGAAATCAAGAGTCAGATGCTTAACTGATGAACCACCCAGGCGCCGCTCCAAAATTTTTTAAGTGTTAGATCCATATCTAGTTAATCACCAGGTCCTAATCATTCTATCTCCTAAGTGTTTGTTGAATCTGTCTACTTCTCTTAACTCCTCTGTTACTATTCTCACTCATATCATTGTCATCACCTGCCATGACTAAGGTAAGATAATGGTTTGTAATTGGTCTCCCCATGTCTGCTCTTACCCCATCAACTTCATGCTCTCTAAAGTAGCCAGAGGGATGTTATTAAAATGCATATCTTATCAGAGAAACAGCCAGATATTAACATCTGGGGACAAGGTATCCACCTTTCGTTTTAGGGGATGAGGAACTGCCTTCTCCATGCATCATCTTTTCTCCCTGTCCCTCGCCTTTTCTAGGTTTTTAAAAATATCACATCCTTGATACGTGTATGTTAATGTTACCTTCAAATTGTTGAAAGGTTAGTAGTAATATAAGTGCTCGAGGTTTAAGTGCCTCTTTATCCCCCAGCTACTCTTCTGTATGTGATCATATTGCTTTGCTTATTCAAAGCCCTTATTTAGCTGCTTTACCCCACAAAATAAAACTAAAAATCCCTAATAGCCCATAGAGCCCTGCACCACTGTCTCCTGCCAACCTCTCCTGCCTCATCTCAGGCCACCTTACTTCTCATTCATTCTCATGTGCTTTCACCACCTTCACCTTTTTTTGTTTCTCAGAACACAAAGGAAAACCCTCTTTCTACGTTTACTCTTCCACCTACACCTGCACTTATGTTTTATCTTTCTAGTTCTTACACAGTCCCCTGATCTCAGCCTAAATCTTACTTTGTGGTGACAGTATTATGAACGGTTAAGAGCCTGAGCTTTATGGTCACGTTGACCTGGTTATAGCTCCACTGTTCCTCTGCGCCTTTGTTTCCATATCTATAAAATGGGGGTATGTTTACCTTGTAGGGTTGTTGAAAGACTTAGTTTATATAAAGTTGTAGGGCACCTTCATGGCTGAAGGGTTTGACCCCTGTGTTGGGCTCTGTTCTGACAGCTCAGAACCTGGAGCCTGCTTTGGATTCTGTGTCTCCTTCTCTCTCTGCCCCTCCCCCTCTCATGTTCTCTCTCTCTCTCTCTCTCTCTCTCAAAAATAAATAAACACTAGAAAATTTTTAAGTTTTAATCACAACATCTGTATTACCATAGACAATAAGTGTCCTTATTTCTTTATAAAGCTTACTGCCCATAAGTATCAAAATCTTTTAATTGAGATATAATTGGCATACAACATTATATTAGTTTTAGGTGTAAAACACGATTCAATATATGTATATATTGTGGAATAAACACCACAATAAATCGAGTTAACTTCCATTACCACACATGGTTACAAATGGGTCAGATTCTTAAGGGCTAACTTTATCATCCTGCTATAAGCAATGGAGAGAAGGAGTCTTGTTCAAAAAGCTTACTGTCTATACTCTTCCCTCTGTGACACCCCTTCCCCCAAATTTTTAACAGTAGTGACACAGATTTGGATTCAATCATCATTGTTGACCATGGCTATCATTTTGAAATGTAGGCAACACCCAGGACACCTACTATGTGAAAGAACTCTAGAAGACATGCCTGTTGAAGGCCCTAAGGGGATAGATGAAGATGATCCTGTTAATTCTGACTACAACATGAAACTGACCAAGTTTTCCTTCCAAGTTGATAGGTACAGAACTTCCCTCTTGGATTTACTTTATTAGTTCCTTTTTTTTGGGGGGGAGGGGTCATACTCTGTACCTTTTTACTAAAGGGCATTCCAGAAATATACGCTTTTTTTTTTTTTTTTAATGCATCTTCCTCCTGATACAGTGTTGTATGTAGTGCCTTTCTCTATAACAGGTGTGAGTTCTACCCTATCTTCCAGGTCTTGGAAAGCCCAGCTATCATCATTGAATGAAGCAATAAAGAGTTCTAACCTGGTGGTTTCTTACTGTGCTCCGTGGTTCCAGAATATTTTGCATTTGGAGTCCTCTGAATCTGGTAACCACAGTACTAGGATGCCAGGCTGGGCCTTCATTCCACAAGACACAATGCACAACCAGTATAATTTTCCACAGAAAGATCATGCCAAGACCAGGGATCCAGGAAGATCATGGAAAATAATGCACATTCATGAGCAAGAGGAATCTATTGAGCTTAAATGTATGTCTGTGACAGGATTCAGTGCACTGTTTATTTGGGCAGTGGAAAGGATGGGCTGCACCATTGTACTTTGGGATTTGGAGACCCAGGGCCTGCAGTGCTTTTCCCTTGGCAAAAAGTGTATTCCTATAGACAATAGTGGAGACCAGCAACTCTGCCTTGTTTTGACAGGTGAGAATAACTCGTGTGAGGTTGAAACCCATTGCTGAGAGGTGTGCTTTCTTAGCATATTTTACTTCTGCTCTGGTGATGTTAGTGCCTACATTCTTCTCTAAGTGGTAATCTTTCATTGGGGAAATTTGGTTTTACTTGTGGTACTGTTGTTTCATCTATTTGATTTTTAATTAAGGTTATTTTTGCTCCGCTAAACGCTCTGACACTAAAGTCAAAGGAAGTGAAAGAGTAGTAAAGGTTGGTTTTAACCCAGGGAGTCTCTACTTGTCTGTGCAAGTGACACTAGTAAGTTGGCTGCTTGTGGGCCATGTGTGCACTGCAGATTTATTCTGTTTGGCTTGCGCTCTCTAGGCTTTTTAACAAAGACTTTATTTATTACAAACATGTAAAATTAGAGGATTTCTAGCTGTTATTGAAAAATTATTAGATCTGGTGACACTAGGCCCACATTCCTGCGTAGTAATTTATGGGTTGGAGCTAAATTTCAGTTCTCTTAGATGAACTGCTTTCTTGTTAGTTTTTTCTGGCACTTGTCTCACCACCTGTTTGATATTTCTCACTCAGCAGTTATGATGTAACCTCCCACAAAGCTATTGAGTGATGTGATTGAACTATGTATGTCTTCTTTAATACCTTAGATTTGGAAATCCTTTATTTCTGTGTGTCAAGAGCATGCTATTGGTTTTACCTTAGTGAATCAGAAATGTGACATCTCTGTAAATAGTTAAAAATTCCAGGCATTGATTGTGGGGATAATATAAAGGAGAAACGTGAGATTGAGTACTATTTCACAGCGTTGTTCTTCCTAGAATTTGCCCTGTGGTCCATCGTTTAAAAAATAAAACTCTTCTTTAAAAACATTAAAAAATCATGATGCATTAACTATGGCCATAGTAGTACCTGGTGCCCAATACATATATTTGTAATTATAGCAGTGAAGTATTGTTTAATTAGAAATTAATGCATGTCATAAACCTAAAGCCTAAATCCTCATAATTTATTTAAAGTAACTTATTTTTCCTGCAGAAAATGGACTGTCTCTGATTTTGTTTGGATTGACTCAGGAGGAGTTTTTAAATAGACTAATGATCCATGGAAGTGCCAGCACCGTGGACTCTCTTTGCCATCTGAATGGTTGGGGGAGATGCTCAATCCCCATCCATGCACTGGAGGTAACAGTGTGAAATGTCCACATGACTTTGCTTGATGGTTTTCTGCCATACACTCTTACTTGACTGAAGTTTGGGAGAATTCCTTTAACCTAGCAACAAAAAGAGCTATAGTCTTTACCCAACCATTTGCTTAGTTCTGGTTATTTCAACACATGAATTCTGCTTATGAGTTTACCTTTATTGGCCTTAAAAGATATAAAATTAAACACTAAAAAAGTTGCAAGAAAGGAGGCAACAATAAGATGATAAGACTAAATGAAGTAGAAGCAAGCTATGGAAATCATAAACAAGAGTGACCTTTATTTCTACTTTATGGTCCCTACTCTTCTTAAAAAAAAATTTTTTTTATACATTTGTTTATTATTGAAAGAGACAGAGTGAGAATGGGGGAGGGGCAGAGAGAGAGAGAGAAGGAAATGCAGAATCCAAAGCAGACCCCAGGCTCTGAGCAAGCTGGCAGCACAGAGCCCGATGCGGGGCTCAAACCCACGAACTGTCAGATCATGACCTGAGCTGAAGTCAGGTGCTCAACTGACTGAGCCACCCAGGCGCCTCTGGTCCCTACTCTTCTAATCCAGCTATGGAAGCAACATAAACTGAAAAATTTGTATAACATTTTATAGTTCACACTTTTTTATATGCATTATCTAGTTTTGTCTTAAAATAACCACATGAGATGGTTTGAATAGTTTTTTTTTTTTAAGTTTATTATTATTTATTTTGGGGGGGTAGAGAGAGGGAGAGGCCAAGGCCAGAGGAGGGGTGGCGGTGGGGGGGGCGCGGGGAGGAAAGGAGAGAATCCTAAGTGGTTCTGCACTGTAAGTATGGAGCCCAGCGTGGGGCTTGAACTCACAAACCACCAGATCATGACCTGAACCAAAATCAGAGAGTCAGAGGCTAAACCGACTGAGCCACCCAGGTGCCCCTGGATAATTTTTATTCATTTCATTTTACAGATGAAAAACCTTGGGCCCGGAATGGTTGAGTGAGTGGCCCTATAGCAATACTGATAAGAACTGGAACTAGAATCAAAGGCAGGGTACTTTACTGTAGATCATTCAGCCCCTGAAGGTTAATAATGTTATATGTGTTTGTATTTTTAATGACAGCTTTATTAAAATGTAATGCACATACCATAAAATTTGCCCATCTAAAGAATACAGTCCACTGATTTTTAGTGTATTCAGGGTTGTACAACTGTCACCACTAATTCCAGAACATCTTCACTACTCCAAAAATTCTGGACATTTCCTATAAATAGAAGTATAAAACATGTAGCCTTTTATGACTGGCTTCTTTCACATAGCATATTTTCAAGGGTCATTGATGTTGTAGCATGTATCGGTATCCTTTTTTGTATAGCTGAATAATATTCCATTATATGATTGTACCCCATTTTGTTCATTCATCAGTTGATATAGATTGGGTTATTTCCACTTTTTAGCTATTGTAAGTAATCCTGTGAACAGTGGTGTACAAGTTTTGTATCATGTGTTTTTTTTTAATGTTTTTTTTTTATTCCTGAGTGGGGGGAGGCAGGCAGTGTGAGCGGGGAGGGTCAGAGAGAGAGGGAGACACAGAATCCGAAGCAGGCTCCAGGCTCTGAGCTGTCAGCACAGAGCCCGACGCGGGGCTTGAACCCACGAACCGTGAGATCATGACCTGAGCCAAAGTCAGACGCTTAACCGACTGAGCCACCCAGGCACCCCTTGTATCATGTGTTTTCATTTCTCTTGGGTATACACCTAGCAGTGGAATTACTGGGTCGCTTAATGTTTTGAACCACAGAACTGTTTTTCACAGCAGCTGCACTGTTTTACGTTCCCACCACAGTGTCTGAAGAGGGTTGCAAGGGCTCCACATCCTCACCAACACTTGTTATTCTCCACCTTTTTATTATAACCATCCTGGTAGCTGTGAAGTCAAAATTAAGTCATTGTATTTTTTTTTTTAAAGGTAAACTCTGTGCTCAGTGTGAGGCTTGAATCCATGACCCCAAAATTGAGAGTCACATACTCTACCTACTGAGTCAGCCAGAGACCCCTCATTGTGGTTTTTATTTGCATTTTCCCAATGTCTAATGATGTTGAACATGTTTTCATGTGCCTGTTGTCCATTTGTATATGTCTTTGGAGAAATGTCTATTTAAATCTTTGTCCATTTTTAATTTCTAAATTTTTTGTTTCCATCATTGTGTCTAAGAGTTCTTTATATATTCTGGGTACTAGAATCTGATGACGTTCAAATATTTTCTCCCATTCTCTGGGTTATCTTTTCACCTTCTCGATGATGTCCTTTGAAATACAAAGGTTTTTAATTTTGATACAATTTACTTTTTTTTAAATCTCCAGTGCTTTTGCTTCATATCTAAGAAACCATTGCCTAAACTGAGGTGATAGAGCTTTACAAGAGTTTTATAGTTTTGAGCTTTTACATTTAGGTCTGTGATTCATTTTGATTAATTTGTGTACATGGTATTAGCAAGAGATTCAATTTCATTCTTTTGCATGTGGATACTCATTTCTTCCAGCACCATTTATTGAAGAACTTGCTTTTATGCACTACAAAATATCATTGAGAAAATTTGAGAAGTAGAGAAAAAAAGGAAAATTTGTCACCTATAAATCTGTTACCCAGAAGTCATTGTACTTACTTTCTTATGGTTGTTTTTCTTAAATATTAATGTTAGCAATGTGTAATTAATCTTCTTATCAGTCCTATAGGTAATACTGTTATTAACCCCATTTTATTCATGAGGGAGCACAGGTTAAGAAATCTAATTCGGATATACATGAATAGTGTATTCTGATATTACATGAATGGTGGTAGTTAGCCAGGATTTGAACCCAGGCAGTGTGACTGCAGAGCCTCTGTCCTTACATAGTGTTCATGCCTGTGTGTGACTTTAATTAGGATTGCATGGTATATGAGAGATACAACTATCACCACAGAAATATAGACAGTTATAAGAGAATATTATGAAAGATCATATGCCAACAAATTGGGCAATCTGGAAGAAATGGGTAAATTCCTAGAAACATCTAAAAAAGGATTCCATGGTAAATGGAGCATTGTTTTGGCCTTAGTCTCCCCTTTATACAAATGGGTAAGTATATATCGTATTAGTGAAAACAACAATAATAAATATCTTGTACCTACTGTCCCAGCAAGAGCTAGATTAACATTCTTGAATGTGTGCCCCTCTCTATCTCTTCTCTTACATCACTCAGTGTCAGAGTTAACTACCATTCTGAAAATTTTAACTATGCCCTTGCTTTGCTTTATTTTACTCCCTTTAAATATATCTTCAAATAAGGCTATTTAGTTTTGGCTTTGGTTGAATTTTGCATATAATGGTATCATTGTATATATTTTGGGGGAACTTTTTTTTTTAACACTAAACATATTTTGTGATTCATCCAGTGTTAATGTGTATAACTGTAATTTATTCAGTTTCACTTCCATATAGGATCCCATCGTATGAATATATCTTTACTTATCCACCTTCAGGTTTTTTCCGGTTGTTTGCTATTATGAACAATGTCACTAAGCAGTACACATCTACTGTAGCACACATGCAAGAGTTTCTCTGTGGTGGTAGTAGAAATGCTGGGTCATGGGACATGTGCGTTAACTTTACTAAATAATGCTCTAGTTTTCCAAAGTTGGTTTTTCAGTTTATGTTCTCACCAGCAATGTATGTTAGTTCTCATTATGTCTTTTCCAACCCTTAGCATATCCAGATTTTTAAAAATTTTGCCTACCTGATATTACAGTGTTTTAGTTTACATTTCTCTGATGATTGGGGTTGATATATGTATTTGGATTTCTTTTGTAAAGTGACTGTTCAAGTCTTTTTCCTGTTCTCCCTTGGGGCGTTTGTCTTTTTCTTACTGGTTTGTAGTTTGTATGTTGAATGTATTCTAGATATGAATCTTTTTTTTCTAAGCGGGATGAATATATTCTAATGTGTGGCTTGGCTTATTTTCTTTGTGGGGTCTTTAATTTTTATGTAGTTCTAAATTTTAGTGTAGTTTCTTTAATCAGTCATTTTCCTTTTTGCATGTAATTTGTGACTTCTCCTGTCCTGAAGTCTCCTGTCCTTTGTATTTTTTCCTAAGTGTCAAAATTATGATTTTTACATTTAGGTCTTTTATCATATGGAACTTCTATTACTCATGGTGTGAGGTGGGGACCTATTCCTACACTCTGTGTATTGATAACCATTTGTCTCAGGACCATTTTTTTCTAAACTCCTCCCTTTTACCACTACCAAAATCTCTGTGTGTCAGGTTTCCATATATGTATGAATTTGTTTCTGGGCTTTATTCCATTGGTTTTTGCCTATCCTGGGTCAATTCTACCCAGTCTTAATTATAAATCCCTCAATTATTTTTTTCAGGAATGTCTTCATTATTCTCTCTCCGTTAACCCTCTTCCATCTGTTAGGATCAGTTTATCAAGTTTCATGAAAAACTGTTAAGATTTTTATTAGAATTATGTTAAATCTATATATCAAGTTGGGAAAAATTGACATCTTTAGGACATTTAATATTCCTATCCATAAACATAGTCTCTTTCCCCATTTTTTTCATGTCTTCATTAATGTCTTTCAATGAAGCACTACCATTTTTACAATTTTTCCATTAAGAGCTTGACAGCCTTTGTTAGCTTTATTTTTGGTTTAGATATGTGTTTATATTTAAATATATGTGCATATATATGTAAATACTGTATGTTTAAATGTATATATTTATATATTTTTAAACTATATTATATATTGATAATGTAAATGGTATGTTTTTAAGTTATATTTTGTTTGTTACCAGTATAAAGAAATACATTTAGCTTTTATATATTAATTTTTCTTAATTTCTGTACCTTTTATGTTACTTCGAGAAAACCAACACATTTCCAATTTCCATGACTTACAAGAAGTAGATGAGAGTATAGAGATTTTTATAATTTTCATTAATAGTGTTTTTTCAACTTTTTATTTAAATCATTTTATTTATATGTTAACATATATAGTAAACATGTATAGCAAACATGTATAGTAAAAAGTATAGTAAAATTGGTTTCAGGTATAGAATTTAGTGATCCATCATTTACATATACCACCTGGTGCTCATCCCAGCAAGTGCCCTCCTTAATACCCATCACCTATTTAGCCCATTTCCCACCCACATCTCTCCATCAGCCCTCAGTTTGTGCTCTCTCATAAGAGTCTCTTGTGGTTTGCTTCCCTCTCCCTTCCTCTATGTTAATGAATCCTACATATGAGTGAAAGCATATGGTATTTGTCTTTCTCTGACTTATTTCACTTAGCATATTACATTCTGGCTCCATCCACATAGTTGCAAATGGCAAAATTTCATTCTTTTTGATGGCTGAGTAATATTCCAACTTGTGTGTGTGTGTATACACCATTTTCTTTATCCATTCGTCCATTTACCCGTCTCTCTGCCCCACCCCTACTTGCACTCTGTCTCTGTCTTTGAGGATTGAATAAACGTTAAAAAAAAAAAAAAGAAAGAAAAGAAAACCTTTATAAGATGAACTTCTCTCTTATCAATGAAGTGTTTTTTTTTTTTTTTTTAAGTTTATTTTAAGAGAGACCCAGACAGCGTGAGTTGGGGGGTGCAGAAAGAGAGAGAGACAGAGAATCTCTGCATTAATAGTGCGGAGCCAGATGCAGGGCTTGAATCCATCAAACCTTGAGAACATGACCTGAGCCAAAACCAAGAGTTTGACACTTCACTGATGAAGCCATCCAGGAACCCCAGGGTTTGTTTTACTCATGAATGGGTATTGAAATTTTATTGAATACTTGTTCTCAATCTTGATATAACCATAGGAATCCACCACTTTCATTTACTGTAATAAACTACATAAATCAACTTTGTTTTTATTGTGAAATATAACATGTATAAAAAAGTATACAGAATACATACACGGTTGAACAAATAATTACAAAGCAGAAAGTCTTGTAACCAGCACCAAGGTTACAGACCAGGACTAGCATTCTAGAAACTCCTGTGACCTCTAGTAGTTTGGATATTAAATATTCAGTTTATGTTCTTTTTAAAAAAAATTTTTTTAGAATTTATTATTGAGAAACAGAGACAGAACATGAGCATGGGAGGGGCAGAGAGATGGGGAGACAGAGAATCTGAAGCAGGCTCCAGGCTCTGAGTTGTCAGCACAGAGCACGATGCAGGGCTCAAACCCATGAGCGGTGAGATCACGAACTGAGCCAAGGTCAGAGGCTCAACCAACTGAGCTACCCAGGCGCTCCTAGTTTATGTTCTTATAGAGGATATTCTGGGAAATGTACATATTTATATGATCAAAACCAAAGTTAATAACTTTACCCTTCTGGATAATACAAGACCATTGAATGCTTTAACTTTGTTTACTTTTTCCCTACTCAAGTTACTGTTTTATTTATTTAAGCCAAAGTAGACATCATTATTATGTATTTAGGTTCATTTCTTTTCTTTAAAATTTTTTTTATTAATTTTGAGAGAGAGGCAGAGCATGAGAGGGGGAGGAGCAGAGAGAGGGAGACAGAGAATCTGAAACAGTCTCCAGGCTCAGAGCTGTCAGCACAGAGCCTGATGTGGGGCTCAAGCTCATGAACCATGTGATCATAACCTGAGCCAAAGTCAGAGACTTAACTGAGTCACCAAGGTGTCCCTCAAGCTTCTCTTTATACACAGATATATTTCCTTTGCTCTTCATTTCCTCTCCCATTATGGGCCTTCCCTCTACTTAGAGTGTATCATTTAGAATCTCTTTTAGTGAGAATCTGACTGGTGCTGAAGCCTCAGTTTTTATCTAATAACATCTGTTTTGCTGTCATTTTTGGAAGATATTTTTGGGAGGTGTGGAATTATAGGTAGGCATTTTTCTTTAAGAACATTCATGATCACTTTCGCCTATATTCTGGATTCCATTGTCATTGAGACAATGACAGAATCAGAAACTCTGGGGGCAGGGCTTAGCAATTTACATTTTAACAAACTTTCTCCGGGTAATTCTTAGTTAGGCACAGTGCTTTAGGGTAAGAGTGGCAAACTTTTTCTTCAAAGAGCCAGATAGTAAGTATTTTAGGGTTTTCTGGTAGGATTCTGTTGCAACTACTCAGAGGTGCCATTTGTAGCCATTGACACTATGTAAATGAATGAGTGAATGGGTGTGGCTATGTTCCCACAAAACTTTCGTTACAAAAATAGGCAAGGGCTGAATTTGGTTGGTTGGTCTTAGTTTTCCAATCCCTGCTTTAAGCCATTAGAAATTTGCAGAATTGGGGTCCCTGGGTGGCTTAGTCAGTTAAGTGACTTTGGCTCAGGTCATGATCTCACAGTTTGTGAGTTCAAGCCCCATGTCGGGCTCTGTGCTGACAGCTGACAGTCTAGAGCCTGCTTCGGATTCTGTGTCCCTCTCTCTTTCTCTGTCTCTCCTGCGCTTGTGCTCACTTTCTCAAAAATAAACATTGAAAAAAAAAAAGAAATCTGCAGAATCTTTCAGACAACAGTTGGTTTTAGAGTATTTACTTTTCTGGATTTGTCTTTCTCCTCATTGTTAATCCTGGGAAGATTTTTTGTTTGCAGTTCAACTGTGCATTTAAAGGTGTGTGTTTTAATCTGTGATTTTTAAGTATGCTGTGTGGAAAGCTTCCTTAATATGCCTCATCAGAAATCAGAGTCTGTTTTTATTTTTTTATTAAAAAATGTTTTTTTTTTATTTTAGAGAGCATGAGTGGGAGAGAGGGGCAAAAGAAAAGGGAAAGAGAGAGAGAGAATCTTAAGCAGTTTCCATACTCAGCACAGAGCCGGACATGGGGCTTGATCCCACCACCCTGGGATCATGGCCTGAGCTGAAATCAAGAGTTGAACGCTCAACCAACTGAGCCATCCAGGCACCCTGGGAGTCTGTTTTTAGCCTGCTTTTTCAGTAAACTTCATATCATATTAACGTTTTAATTCAAATGGACTATATTAACTGTAATAATAGTTCCCAAGAACCTGGCTTTGAATGGTATTAGAGTTACAGATGGTAGAGCTGGAAGTGTTTTCTAACCTAACCTCCTGTTTCTACTGAAGCAGAAATCAATGCTCAGAAAAGTCAGAGACTTGCACAGATTGCATAGTCATTGTCAGAGTCCTCACCAGAACCTCACCGCTGCAAGACAGATAGCCTTGTGTCTCCTGCAGTCTAAGTATGTTAAGTTATAAAGTTTAGAAAAAAGTCTATATCCTTAACTTTTTCCTATTGTAATTTTTCTCTGATTTTCTCCTGTTTCAGGCTGGGATAGAAAATCGTCAGCTGGACACAGTAGATTTCTTTTTGAAGAGCAAAGAAAATCTTTTGAATCCATCCTCAAAATCTTCTGTACCTGATCAGCTTGATCATTTTTCATCTCATTTATATTTAAAAAGTAAGTAGAAAAAGCTTCTGCACTTGTATTTATCATTTTACCTTTTTAGTTACTTTCAAATTATTGTGCTTTCTAGTGACTGACTGACTTGCTAAAACTCAACCATGACGTTTTATGCATTTTGTGGAATCTTGAGAGTTGTAGGAATCTATAAATGTTCTCATTCTAAGTAGGTTGCTTACTGTTCATATCTTATACTATGGTTTGTATTTTTAGTGTGCAAGGAAGAAATGGCCTTTCAAATTCAAGAGAATTTCACTCAAAAGGGAATAAAATTCATTTGCAAAATTCCTCACTCTTGCAACTGTCTGAGATGTTTAGTGATGGCTGAGTTATGGACTGAGACTTCTTATAAAATTTTTCAGCTTACCTCTTCTGCTTATTTGCTACTTTACCAGTGCTTCTTTTCAAGATTTGGCTTTCCTGTTTAATAAACAGGAAACCTAGTTTTTATTCTTCAACCAGGTAGCAATGCATATTCTCTCCTTAGAGGTACAGGGTAATAAAATGTGTTTTTCCTTACACTTAAAGTTTTATAATCTGCTTTTTTGGGTCTCTTATTGGTATATTACAGATGTCTCTTGTTAATAGATACACTCTTTATTTGTGGTGGCATAGAATTTCACTGGGCTATACCATAATTTTCCCAACCATACTCCACTTAGATTGATTCCAGTTTTTACTATTGTTGGAAATGTGCTATAAGTGCTTTGTGTGTGTGTATATAATTTCACATGTGTACAATTATTGGGATAAATGTGTAGATGTAACATTTCCAGGTCAAAGAGACACATGATTTATATTAAACACTCGATAAATTGTCCCCCAGAAAAGTTTTATCAATTTGTACTCTAGTTACATGGAGAAAATGACAATCTGCTTTTTTTCCATCAATATGGTGGTCTCACTGACACTATGGATTTGAAATTTTCTTTTTTAAAAAACATTTTCTTTTATTTCATCTTGCTTGAACAGTTTGGTCTCTTCCCTTTTGCATTGCTAATGTTTTTTTTAATACTCCAATTCCTTTTTTTTATTAATTTTTTAATGTTTTATTTTATGTTTGAAAGAAAGAGAGTGAGTGCAAGCAGAGGAGGGAGAGAGATGGAGACAGAATCTGAAACAGTCTCTGGGCTCTGAGCTGTCAGCCCAGAGCTTGACGCGGGGCTTGAATTCACAAACTATGAGATCATGATCTGAGCCGAAGTTGGACGCTTAACTGACTGAGCCACCCAGGCGCCCATCTGATTGCTTTTTTTTTTTTTTTTTTTTTTTAAGTCTACTTGAATTTATAGAAAAAGGCCTGGTTTGTGGTAAGTGGAATTCCCTCAGCAACTGTATGGTTGTTATTCACTTCTACTGTTTGGTCTTAGTCAGTGATTTCTCCTCATTCCCCTGTCACCTGCACTGCCCTGCCCTAAGTGCTGGGAATGAGTCAGGAAACCAGCATGGGAATAGCTTACCAGCTGTCTCAAAGGCAATCCCAGGTTTCCCATCATGCTCAATGCAATTCTGAAGGTTGGGCCAATGCTGAGATAAACAGGAACCCCTTTATTAGGGCTCACAGCTAGCAAATGGAGACTTCAGGAGCCCGCCCTTGTTTTTTTCACCTGCATGTTTAAGAGGATGGCTTTGGAATCAGGCTGAAGTTCAAATTTTGGCTCCGCCATTTACTTTCCAAATTAGCATGGACAAATTATTTTAATCCCTCTTAACCTCAGTTTCCTCATTGATAGAAAAACGGCTACACACTGGGTGTTATATGGACACCAACTTGACAATAAACTATTTGAAAAAAAAAAAAAAAGAGAAAAGAAAAACGGCTACAACACCTACATCTCAGGATTGTTGAAAATGAAAAAACCGACATAGCATTTATAAAACACAAAGCCCAATACTTAATATATAGCATTAGGTGGTTAGTAAAATGGTAATTACTAGTAATACCAGTAATTAATGACTAACAGTAAGTAGAATCACTAATGTTTGCAGGCAAGACTTCATAAAAGTTTTGTGAGCTTTTGCAACAAGGACACTGGTCCTTGTTTTTGCTTAAAAATATTACCATTGTGTCTAAACAGCCCAAGATGGCCAACTTCAAGGATTGGGTGTCAGAGGAGGAGAAGGTACGCATAGCTGCTAAATTCATCACTCATGCACCCTCAGGGGAATTTAATGAAGTGTTCAACAATATCTGACTACTTAAGAATGATCTCCTCAAGGAAGGGGCAGCATATGCATTTGCCCAGTATAACATGGGTCAGTTCACACCTGTGAAGATGGAAGGATAGAAGATCAGGTCTTAATTACAGAACACAGTGACCTGGGTAATAGTAGATTTTTAGATCCAAGAAACAAAATTTTCTTTAAGTCTGATCATTTATGGAAAGAAGCAAGTGACCCCCAGCTAGAGACGTAGATTGAAGTCTGAAGTCTTGGAGAGAATCATGTGACAATGCCTTAAGGGCCAATGAGAAAGATCATGATTCCAATGGCTTCTGTACGATATATGCTAAAACTATAGATGGGCAACAGACCATTACTGCATGCATTGAAACTATCAGTTTCAGCCTAAAAACTTCTGGAATGATAGAGTTCAGAGTGGAAGTTCACCATCACACCACCTACAGCCCAGGTGATTGGAGTACTTAAGATTCAGTTTCACGGGGGGCCTGGGTGGTTCAATTGGTTAAGCATCCAACTCTTGATTTTGGCTCAAGTCCTGATCTCACAGTTCATAAGTTCGAGCCCTGCATCGGGCTCTGTGCTGATGGTGGGGAGCATGCTTGAGATTCTCTCCCTCTCTCTCTGCCACTTCTCCTGCTTGTTTCTCTCTCTCTCTCTCTCTCTCAAAATAAAGTTTAAAAAGTAAACAAGAAATTCATTTTCACTGTTATTAAGATGGCAATGTTCAGTTAGTCAAAAAGATGTACAGGATTCAGTAGTTTCAAATGAAGTCCAAACTACCAAGTCATAGAGCATGCAGAAAGTGATTATCAGACAGCAAATAGTGAAGACTATCAAACAGCATCAGACACCACATTCAAGGCCTTGTGCCAGCAGCTTCCAGTTACCCACAGCACAATCGACTAGAACAAGATACTCAGCTACAAGAGTGGCAAAGAAATGAGGAATGTTTAAAGGCTAATGTAGGTTTCTTCAGCATGTAGAGAAAGAAAGGATTCAACATGTGGTCATATGATATATAACTAATTTCTAAACAAGAGTGGTGTTTTGAGCATTTTTACGTGTAAGCCTGCCTGGCTCAGTCAGTATAGCCTGAGCTCTTGATCTTGCAGTTGTGAGTTGGAACCCCATGTTGAATGTAGAGATCACTTAAAAATAAAACTAAAAATTTTTGAAATGTATTTTGCTAGGGCTTTCAAAGTTAGCAGGTTTCTAGCCTCATGGAGTACTGTTGAACCTATAGCATTGTCTGGATTCTTTTGTGTTCTCTACATTTTAATTTTCTGTTTTCACTGAATCTACTTGTATTTTTTTTTTTTAATTCTGCCACATTTAATAATGGAGAAGGAGATCTATTCTGGAGTCATTTTACTGTTTAGAATATTTTCCTATCCATGAAGCCCTGTTACTGATAGAGACATAATATGCTTGGTACTTTGCTATCCTATCCTTCAAAGCACTTCTGGTAGTTCAGTGGTTTTTACTAATCCACCAACAGCTAAAGAGGCTATGCTACAAACAAGATGAATGGAAAACATGTTCATCCTTCTGACTGCTTTGGTCATCATTTAACACGTCTCGTAAATGTAGTGTTCAAAAGTTTGTATTGGGCTTTCCAGGTCCTTTTGAGGGGGCAAAGGAAGTTTTCTGGAAATTCCATTACAATCAGCTTCCCTGGGAACGTTGTTTTTAAGTCCAAAGACTTGAACCACATTCCCTGCACATGAATGTGTTTGCTTTTTTTTTTTTCCTCTTCCCTCATTGTCTCCTTCCCTTCTAGAACCATTACAGTTACTGACATTTGCATTTTTTTTTTAATATTTATTTATTTCTAGGAGAGAGAGAGAGAGACAGCGTGAGCAGGGGAGGGTCAGAGAGAGAGGGAGTCACAGACTGAAACAGGCTCCAGGCTCTGAGCTGGCAGTCAGCACAGAGCCCGACGCGGGGCTCGAACCCACGAACCGCGAGATCATGACCTAAGCGAAAGTCGGACGCTTAACCGACTAAGCCACCCAGGCGCCCCCTGACATTTGCATTCTTATTAAAAAAATTTTAATACTTATTTTTTGAGATCCAGAGACAGAGCACGAGGTGGGGAAGGGGGGGTGCAGAGAGAGAGAGAAAAATAGAATCTAAATCAGGCTCCAGACTCTGAGCTGTCAGCACAGAGCCCAACGTGGGGCTTGAAGTCATGAACCGCAAGATCATGACCTGAGCTGAAGTCCGATGCTTAACTCACTGAGCCACCCAGGCATCCAACATCTGCATTTGTAGATGAATTTTACCCACTTACTGGTTTTTATTATTTAAGAACTGCTAACATAGTGGGGATGTAGTAGGGTATAAAACTTGAAAAATACTGATATTGAAGGAATAATAGATATCTTGTGCTTTAATACTTTGTGGCAGGATTATACTATAAGCAGGTGAATCAGACAACTATGTAAATCCCAAACAAAAACTAAAAATGAACCAAAGTGAAAAGATTACATTCTAGGCAGTATCTTTCTCTTGTAACTTGTTATTTAAGGGAATACTAGTGATTTGTTCTAAAAAGGAAGTACAGCTTGTTGCAAATTCCTCTTCCTAATTCCTGCCTGCCAAGAACTCAAATGTAACTGTGATATTAGCAACCCTTTCCTAGTGTACTGGCTGGTATATGTGTGATTTCAGAATGACATAGATATGATATGACAGCTGGTAATGATGGATTCATTTATATTGTTCACACTTCTATGACCAGGCCTTAAGGGAAGGTCAGATTTTAAAACAAGCAGTGTCTTCCTACCTATCTCCAAATACATGTCAAAATAGAAGGGTGTTTGTGCTTCAGCTTTGTTTTTGCTCAGTAATACAGTCAAGCAAGCCTGATTCCAAGTGACCTGTTGAGCTGTGTAAGCATTTTTATTTCAAATAAAATATATTTGTGGGGCCTGGGTAGCTTTGTAGGTTGAGCATCCAACTCTTGATTTTGGCTCAGCTCATGATCCCAGGGTCGTGGGATGGAGCCCTGAGTAGAATTCTGAGCTGGGTGTGGAGCTTGCTTAGGATTCTCTCTCCCTCCTCCCTCACTCCCTCCCTCCCTCTACCCTTCCCCTGATGCACGAGTGCACATCTACTCCCCCCTCCATAAATTATGTGTCTTTCATAGTATTATGTGTCTTTGTATTATATGTCTTTCATAGTATCCATTCATACTGCACTATCCTCTATATCAGGTAATCCGATAGAAATATACCTGTTTTGTTCCTAAAAAAAATTGTAACATATTTTAATATGTTAGTTTTATTAGGAGGATACTGGTGTTCATGTTAATTTCTTTGGTTCTTTCTCAGATGTGGAAATGCTGACACCAGCATTGGATTTACTTTGCTCAGCAATTAGAGAAAGTGATTCTGAAACCCAAAGCAAACATTTTTCAGAACAGTTGCTTAATCTTACACTGTCTTTTCTTAACAAACAAATAAAGGAGCTTTTTCTTCACAATGAAGGTAAGATAGCAGCAAAGGGGTGCAACTGCCCTATCCTTGTGTCAGGACAGAAATCCCAGTGGTACTATTGCGTGAGAGAACATAAGCCAAGAGAGTGCTATTTCCTAAAGCTGAGAAAAGTTAGTGTGTAACTGAGTGAGTGAAATGGGGTTCCAGCACTGGGCAAATTGACAGAAAGGACTAATCAATGTGTAAAGGGTTATGTTAAAACACAGAGCTACTTGTAAATAGGAAAAACTCAGATTTTTTGTTTGAAATTTGAAAACACTGAGTTTAAATTTTGGAATTTTCTAGAATTCTTTATAACAGCTTATGGTTTATTCCTTCTCTCTAGTTCTTGCTCTCCTTCTATATATGCATCTGTATATACACACATATATTTTTATATGTATGAAATTGGCAAATTGGTATTTTCCACAGAACTAGATGAACATCTACAGCAAGGAGTGAACATACTGACCAGCTACATTAATGAACTTCGAACCTTCATGATAAAGTTTCCTTGGAAGATAATAGATACCGTAGATGAATATGATGTAAATGAAAATGTCCCCGAAGTAAGAGACAGCGATATATGGGAGAAACTCAGTGTTGAGGTAAATATGAGTAATTATCACTTCTTTTATTTGCCAGATTTAGAGGATCTGAGAAAACAAATTGAAAACCGGAATTTAGAATCTGTACATTTGTAATTCAGAATCTTTGGCAAGGTCTTATAGGTTTGGAGTTTAGGTTTTATAGATTTTGAGATCTCTGGACATAATTTCAAATTTATGTCTACAATCCTGTGTATTTAATTTAGAACACAGAGAGGTTCCCTCTTAATTCATAATGCCATATCTGCCCACTTAGATCCAGTGACAGGCACCCAAACCCAAACTTTTGTGAAGGGGCGGACTCTTAACAATACTTCCTCAATGGCTAACGCCTGGCATTTTGGACTTAAGCATTCTGCCTAACCTTTGGGTAAATCATATTGCTCCTGGTGGTTTGATCTTAGGAGACTTTTATTTTATGGCATTATTTCCTAGAAGTATACGCGATTTGAGTCCTATCTCAGATTCTAGTTAAGATATCTTGTCAGTTAAATTTTCTAGCTCACCTGCTTGCCTTTGTTTTTATAGTAGAAATTAGTACAACCATAACGTGCTGCCCTCTTTAAGCCTGGGAATGGGAAGAATCCCTCTACCCCCATGGAGAGTATTGGCTTTGGAAAGACAAAGACCAAAATAGCTTAACCCAGATGATCAGACTCACTAGGGAGTGAAAGTGCTAAGTGTGACATACTGTCAGGTCCACAGGACTGCTGTTCTTGGGTTGGAGTAACAGGAAAGTATCTGGTGTGATTGCATTTTCTGTATCTCTTTCTCTATCCGTCTATCCAAAAGTTACTTGACTTTCCCTTTACGTTTTTTGGCTTCTCTTTTTCATTCTCCTTTGCAGGTTTCACTTCCTGTTTTTCCATACTTTAATGTGCTCCAAGGTGCCATTCATGGTCCTCTGGCCTTTTTGCTTAAAATAATTGATTTTTAACTGTTTGAAAGGTTATAGCCTACTTTGATGAAAGCTGTGGACTCTGTCTTCAAAAATATGCATGTGATTGTGTGCATCTACACATGCATACAATTTGCATAAGCCTTCATGGGATTTACAGACTCCTCGAAAGCCCCAGGTTAAGAATGCCCCTATTTTGGGGCACTTGAGTGGCTCAGTTGGTTAAGCATCCAACTTGGGCTCAGGTCATGATCTCCTGGTTTGTGAGTTTGAGCCTGGCATTGGGATCTGAACTAATGGTGTGGAGCCTGCCTGGGTTTCTTTCTCTCTTCCTCTCTCTTTGTCTCTCCCCATCCTGTGTGCACATGCACATGCACGCTCTCTCTCCCTCGCTCCCAAAATAAATAAATAAACTTAAAGAAAAAAAAAAAAAGAATGTCCCTATTCTGTTTGTCTTGGGTATAGGTCTTCAGTATATGTCTTTATTCCTTCTTACTAGGATTTTTGCAGTAACCTTCTAATGCCTTACTGTCTAGAGCATGAATCCCTTTCAGTCCATTCTCTACTTTGCTACCTGAACATTCTTCCTAAAATGTATACCTGATTATGTCACCTTTTGCTTTTAAGATCCTTCAGTGTCTTCACATAAGTTTCAGGATACAGTCCATCTCCCACATATAACGCCCTTCATGATGGAACCTCTGCTTTTCTTTCAAATCTCATCTGCTACTATGTCCAGTTTTTTCTCCAGCTAAATTAAGTAATTTGGAGTTTCCCAAAGACTGATATTGTTTCTTACCTTTATGCCTCAGTACATATTCCCTCTTTTTGGGACACTTATCCTCTTTCTTCAGTATATGAATGTAATGCTTACTTGCCTTTCAAGTTTCACCTTATTAGTCCTCTCTACTAGGAAGGCTTTTCTTTTGTTGTTACCTCTTTTATTTAGATGCTTCTCTTCTGGACCCTGGGATATCTGCATCGTCACCTTTATCATATGTGACTATACGCAATACTTTGTGTATTTGCCACTAGTCTAAAAGCAAGGTCTGTGTTTCAGTCGACTTCATCTCTCCTGTGCAAAGCACCCAATCTAGTGGTAGGTTTTCAATAAAGATCCATTGGGTGTTCAATAAATATTTAAGTCCCATGTTGATAATCATAATAAGGAAATTAAAAGGAACTTAAAAGGCAAATATGTTTCCTCCTTTTCTTAGGAAGTTATTTCCAGTGCTATTTTGAACAACAAAATACCAGAGGCACAGACTTTCTTCAGGATTAACAGTCATTCTGCTCAAAGACTTGAGGAGCTGATTAGAATAGGTCTAAATTTGGTCTTTGACAATTTGAAAAAGAACAATATAAAGGAAGCCTCCGAACTTTTGAAGAACATGGTGAGTCGCATAAAGTGTCTGATCTTGAAGTCTCTAATGTAAGAGAAGATCTCTATATTTAATGCAGTTTCTGATTGATATAAAAATTGTTTTGTATTGATGGTTGTATCACAAATTAAGAAATTTGTATAGCTTTTACTGGGAAATAATAGAAATGTTCTTTAGTACTGAGAACTTTTTTTTTTTTTTTTAAATTTCTGAGATAGAGTGTGAGCAGGGGAGGGTCAGAGAGGAAGATACAGAATCTGAAGCAGGCTTCAGGCTCTGAGCTAGCTGTCAGCACAGAGCCCAACGTGGGGCTCGAACCCACAAACTGCGAGATCATGACCTGAGCCAAAGCTGGACGCTTAACTGACTGAGCCACCCAGGTGCCCCAAGTACTGAGAACTTTTCTTTGAAGAGACTTTTTTTATTGGGAGTTTCTATCATTTGTTCTCTGTTACACTTGGCACTGTGACTAGAAGGAGACCTTGCTTCTCCTTCACGTGTGTCAAAGCGTGCACAGAACCTCATTTGTTGAGAAACATTCTGGGTTGTTCATGTGACCCCTTACATCTCCATTTGAGCTAATGGCTTATTTTTTGGTTTTGTGGTCTGTGGTTTTACTTCATTTGAGAAGGGGAAGTGCTGGAGTTGGGCCTCCTGGACTAAGCTGAGACCGGGCCCTAATCTGCATGATCGGGGCTTCTTCATGGCAACTTTGTGGAGGTACAGAGTGAAACCATGCAAGGGTTGTGATTTGCACTAACTTTTGTTTTCAAGTGAATCATTAAAGCAGATACCTCCAGTTTTGGTCATATGGCAGCCTAGCATTACCTTAAATTGTTCTATATGCTGCCTTTGTTCTGGCAAAATGGACTTAAGGGATAGGCAGTATATATGTAAGATAAAGAGTATGAGTGTTGACAAGAGCAGAAAAGCTGTAGAATTCTAACGGGATACATGTCTATACTAGATATTTCTTTACCCAACATATATTTATGTTTAAAATAGCCCTATTAAAAAATATAAAGGTTTTTAAGTTTTTCTCTTTATTACAGGGCTTTAATGTAAAAGACCAGTTGCTCAAGATCTGCTTCTATACAACCGATAAAGATATACGGGACTTTTTGGTAGGTAAAGATGAGGCTATGTAGTTTACATCTTATAGTAAACCTTGGTGAAAGTTCAAAATGAATTAATATTCAACTAATCTAGTAAGTAAAAGTATGAGAACTCCTTTGTTTTTTTTAATGATTGTTTTGCATTTGTGGTAAAAGAAAATATCTGTGAATATATACATACCTCAGAAATTCAAAATACAATTCTTAAATGGCATTTAAACTAATGACGTTTGTTTTGCAATTGTGCTTGGTTTTTGTGAGGTCATTGCTTAATTACTTTTTATTCAAGGTTGAAATTTTAAAAGAAAAAAATTATTTTTCTGAAAATGAAAAAAGAACTATAAACTTCGTGCATCAAGTTGAGAAGTTTTATTCAGGACATTTCCAAGAAAATGTGCAGATCCAGTCCTTTGCCAGGTAGTCTTATTAGTCTGCTTTTGAAAATATGGAAAAAATATTGTGGACAGTGTTTAGTTTATGATTGTTAGCACAGATTTTTTTATGTGGAACTGAGCTTACATTCTCTATGGAGATAAAATTTGTATCATCCAGAAAGGGCTCAGGGAATTTAGTCTCATTTCAATATGTGTATAATCACATATATATATTTAAAATAATAAATAGAAAAATGATAGTATTGAATTACTAATTTCCTAAAAGAGTAGAAATTCATGAGCAGATTAAAAGGGATGATGCTTTTCCCTTCAAAATTAAAAAAAAAATTATATCACTGTTTTAGGTATTGGATGAAGGAACAGGATTTTTTCAAGCACAAATCTGTTTTGGACTCACTCCTGAAACAAGATCCTAAAGATAAATTTAACAAACAGGACCATAGAATTGTGTTAAATTGGGCTCAGTGGTGGAATCAACTAACACAAGAATCCATCCTTCTCCCCAGGATAAGTCCAGAAGGCAAGTATGAAAGAAACTAACATCTAAACATACTGTATGAAGATTAAATTAGGCATTTGGATATTTTAGTGAGTCTCCAGTTTGGAATTCCTTTTGGAGAGAAAATACTCAGTTGCTTTAAAATGCAAGTTATTGAATTAAGATCTCTTTCTTATCTCAAGGTTTTTATTATTTTTTTTTAAGTTTTAGAGAGTGCATACATGAGCTGGGAAGGGGCAGAAGGGGGAGAGGGAGAGAGAGGGGGGGAAAGAGAGAGAGGGAGAGAGAAAGAGAATCTTAAGCAGGCTCCATGCTCTACATGGAGCCTGACAATGGGGCTCAATCCCATGACTCTGGGATATCTCAAGGTTTTTGTAAAGGATTTATAATGTGATAGTGGAAGAGAAAAGCCATATCATTTAGTGAATTGAGATTTCAAGGCTAAGAATTCTCTAGCCAGCCTCAAAGCAACATCTGTGTTTTTCCAGTAGTCTTTGAGTTTCTTCTCGTGTAAACCAAGGATCTATATCACATGATGGCTCTGGGGAGAGGTAATAGTAGTCATTTATAGAAAGTTAAATTTATATTTACTATTATAGCCAAAGTTTTTTTGTTTATTTATTTTGAGAAAGATGAGAGAGCATGAGCCAGGGAGGGAGGGGGCGGGGGGGGGGGGGGAGAGAGAGAAAGAGAAAGGAGAGGGAGAATCCCAAGCAGGCTTGGTGTTGTTAATGCAGAGTCCAAAGAACCATGATATCTCATGAACCATGAGATCATAACCTAAGCTGAAATCAAGAGTCAGGCACTTAACCTACTGAGCCACCCATGTGCCCCCAAAGTTTTATTTATATTAATGAAAAGAAAATGGAAGAAGAGGCCTGAAAAGATAATTGAAACACAGCTAGTTTTTAAGTCTGATTTAACTGCTGTAGTAATGAGAAGCAACATTCCTCTAGCTAATGTATTGACTATGAAATGAACACAAAAGAATAGCAAAAAGAAGCAGAGGGCCTGAATAATTCATAGGTTATTTGTGCAGATCATCCTATCAGGTTAATTATTGTTGAGTTTTGTGTCAGTAATCATAATTCATTGCTGTTTTAAAATGTATTTTATTCTTGGGGCGCCTGGGTGGCTTAGTCGGTTAAGCGTCCGACTTTCGCTTAGGTCATGATCTCGCGGTTCGTGGGTTCGAGCCCCGCGCGTGCTGACTGCCAGCTCAGAGCCTGGAGCCTGTTTCAGAGTCTGTGACTCCCTCTCTCTCTGACTCTCCCCTGCTCACGCTGTCTCTCTCTCTCTCTCTCCTAGAAATAAATAAAAACATTAAAAAATAATAATAATAAAATAAAATGTATTTTATTCTTAATGCAGAATACAAATCATATTCTCCCGAAGCCCTCTGGAGATACCTCACAGCTCGCCATGATTGGTCAAGCATCATCCTGTGGATTGGAGAATTTCAGACCCAGAATAGTTGTGCTTCACTTGAGCAGAACATATGGCCCCTTCTGACTGTTGATGTTATTGATCAGAATACTTGTTGCAACAACTACATGAGGAATGAAATTTTAGATAAGCTGGCCAGGTATTGTAACTGTGGGGATGAATACAAGGAAGGACAGTAAAAAAATAATGGTGTAAATTTGCCCTGAAATGCCATAAATCCAAAGCAATGTTGTTTCATAGTATTTTAAAATTACACAGTGTTACCATGTATTGAGGATTTAAAATCACATGCATTTTGGGGTGCCTGGGTGCCTCAGTTGGTTAACTGTCCAACTCTTGATTTCGGCTCAGGTCATGATCTATCTCATGGTTCATGAGATATTGAGCCCCATGTCAGGCTCCACGCTGACAGTGCAGAGCCTACTTGGAATTCTCTTTCCCACCCCCTTTCTCTGTCTCTCCCCTGCTCCTGCTCTCTCTCTCAAAATAAATAAATTTTTAAAAATATTTAAAATCACATGCATTTAACATGGTGTTAAATGGTGTTAAATGTAGTAAATAGGTGTTAAATGTAGTGAATACGTTCTCAAATTGTAGATAAAGGTTTTCCCCAAATCACTGTATGTGCTTTGTATTGCACATTGCATGTGACATAGTCAGCTGTTGTTGGAGCTACAAAGACCAAGTGGCAAGAGCTGAGGACACTTTAGTGCCACGTAATGTCTCCCACTCTTCTCACTACTGACACTGCACCTGTCCACATGCTGCATGTTGATTTGAACTAAAGAGGACTGTTTAATTAAGAAATTAGTGAGGAGGGAGTGCATCTGGTTTTGGCCCAGGTCATGATCTCACAGTTGGTGAATTCCAGCCCTGCGTCAGGCTCTGTGTGGACACCTCAGAGCCTGGAGCCTGCTTTGGGTTCTGTGTCTCCCTCCTTCTCTGCTTCTATCCCGTTTGTGTTCTGTCTCTCTCAAAAATAAATAAATATTAAAAAACTAATTTAAAAACATTAAAAAAAAAAATCAGTGAGAGGGGTCACCTGGATGGCTCAGTCAGTTAAGCATCCAACTCTTGATTTCAGCTAAGGTCATGAAACTCTTGATTTCAGCTGAGGTCATGATCTTGTGTTTCCTGAGTTCAAGCCCTGCGTCAGTCTCTGTGCTGATGGTACAGAGCCTGCTTGGGATTCACTCTCTCTCTGCCCTGTCCTCTCTCTGTCTCTCAAAATTAATATATAAACTTAAAAGAAAAAAAGAAAAAGAAATTAGTGAGGATAAGTAATTCTTGAAGTGATGTGAAGACTTTAAATTTTCAATTAAATGCTAAAAATAATTGTTAGATTGAACCATGTAAACTTGCCTTTGTGTGGGTCAGAAATGGTTGAGTATCACCAATTTCACAGGCTAAACCTAATCTATCTTCCTAAGCTATAAATATAAGGAGACAATAATATGTTTAATTTTTAAGTTTCTGAAACTTATTTTATCTTATTTATTTTATCTCATATTTATACTTAATAGGGAGGTATAGCTGTATTGTCCTAACCAACTTGAAGATGTGGAGAGTGAGATCTAGAGATGTTAGGAGCTTTGCCCAAGCCAGTTACCTACAGACTTCAGTTCTTTTACCTCTGACTTTCTATTCACTGTCCTTTCCATTGCACTAAATCCTTTGCTTGTGTACTAAAAGTAAAATTGCATATACTTGCATGGTTATCAGATATTTGGCTTGATATTTGTTTAAAAAGCTAGTATAGGTGTGATTCAACAGGAATTATGACATTAATGAATTAATGAGATCTACAGTAACAGATTAAAAGGAAAAAATCCTACCACCCTGATGGATACAGAAGAGCATTTGATAAAATTGAGCATCTGTTTATCATAAAAGCTACATATTAGCAAACTAAGAGTGGATACAAATTTCCTTAATGTGAAAGGGGTATCTAAAGAAATCTTCTAGCTAATGTTAGGTTTGATGATGAAACACCACAAACGTCCTCTTTAGATTTGGAGCAAGACAAGCCTCATTGATTCTTCCCAAGTTGATCTTTAGATATAATGCAATCTCAATTAAAATCCCAGAAAGTTTTCTTACAGATTTTAACAAGCTGATTATAAATATTTATATGAAAATGCAAAGGGTCAAGAATAGCCCTGAAAAATAACTTGCCCTCCTAGATATAAAAAGCTTATTCTAAAGTTATAGCAACTACGACAGTGAGAGTATTGTTTCAGGGATAGACAAATAGACCAGAGAACAGAATAATGAGCATAAACAAACTTCTGCATGCACACTCACTTTATATATGACAGAAGTGGCACTGCATAGTGGGCAAAGAACATTTTTTTCTTTTTTGATAAAGGGGGCTGGGATAACAAGATAGCTCGGGGGGGGGGTTGAGAATTAAATTGGACTTTTTTTTAATTGGACTTTCTTCCTTGTATCATGCATACAATCAATTCCAAGTAGATTTCAAAACCCAAATGACAAAAGTAAAACTATAAAGCTTTTAGAAGATATAGAAGAATATCTTCATGACCTTGGGAGTAGAATATGCTTTCTAAGTGGCCTAAAGGGGTAAAGGTGAATGGTTAATGAGACCTAGAGAGCTATGTGGCAAGAGTTGTGTCCCTTAGTGGCGAGTGTCAGCCAACCTGCAGCTACCCAGCACAGCAAGAGCCAAGGTATCCCCATCCTCTCTTCTTTCTGACTCTTACCTTCTAATGGGGGTCTCCCATAGGGCAAAACAAAATGGAAATCTGAGGACACTAGAGTCTTCTGTGCAGGTGAGCCTCCAGGGATAGAAGAGTAGAGCTTGGATCTTGAGGGGAAAGATACCAGCACACATAGGCATTTCACAAAAGAGGTAACACAAATGGCCAATAAATATACAAAAAGATGCTCTTCCTCATTTTTAGTCATGGAAATGTAAACTACTTTTACCAAAAATCTAGGAGCAATTGCAATGACCAGCAAAGATAGAGTGTAGATAAATGAAATCTAGTTATAAGCCAACAGTAGAATACTGTGTAACAATGAAAACAAACTAGTCATAGATATCAACGTGGGTAAATCACACAATGTTGAGTAAAAGAAATAGGACTAAGAACAACATATCCAGAATGTACCATTTATGCATAAACTTTAAAATAGGCAGAACCAGGGCTGCCTGGGTGACTCAGTTAAGCATCCAACTTCCACTCATCTCACGGTTTGTGGGTTTGAGCCCCACATCAGGCTCTGTGCTGACAGCTTGGAGCCTGGAGCCTGCTTCACAGTCTTGTGTCTCCGTTTTTCTCTTCCCCTTGTTTGTTCTCTCTCTCTCTCTCAAAAATAAACTGCAAAAAGGCAGAAAAGGATAAATAGCATATGTTTGCATGTATAGGAGGATTAGGAGGAACTTAACGGAGGACCATGGGGGAGAAGAAGGGGAGAAATGGTGGGGGAAAGGGAGAGAGGCAAACCATGAGAGACTCTTGAATGCTGAGAACAAACTGAGGACTCATGGGTGTGGGGGGGGGGGAGATGGGCATGGAGGAGGGCACTTGTGGGGATGAGCACTGAGTGTTATATGGAAGCCAACTTGACAATAAACTATTTGTAAAAAATAATAATAATAATAAAATAAAGTGGAGGTACCTTGGGAACAAGACAAAGAATTTTAGCTTAATGGAAGATGGAGGGTAAATTTCAGTCAAACTTTTTAAGAGAACACTTTTAGGCTAGAAGAAAACTCTAGAATATTCNTGGGGGGGGGAGATGGGCATGGAGGAGGGCACTTGTGGGGATGAGCACTGGGGTTATATGGAAACCAACTTGACAATAAACTATTTGTAAAAAAAAAAAAAAAAATTACATGTCGACATGCCATCTCTAAATAAATATAGAGGAATGCTGTGGAAAAAAATTTTTTTAAAAATAAACTGCAAAAAAATTTTTTTAAAAAAGGAAGAAATACTTATTAGAAAGTCAGGAGTGTTTACCTCTGGGGGTAGCAAAGGACATGGACAGGGTAAAGAATACACCTAGGTATAATATTCTATTATTTGAGTGATGGTTACATAGTGTTTCTTTAAATGCCACGTTACATATTTTCTATAGTCCTCTGTATAGCATATAAAATTAACAATAAATTTTTAAAAAAGTAGTATTTAAATGCAAATTTCTTTCCTTGTTTAGTCATTGGTCTATTTAAATTATTCTGCTTTACTTTCTAAATGGTTTTGTTTGGGTATTTTGAAAAAATCCCAGTGTTTAGAAGAATCTAGTTTCAAGAGCTAACCACTGTTGCCACTGTGGATTGTGCAATTCTAGTTAAAACCACCAAAAAATAGAGATTGTTTAGATTTAGTTTTTGAAATATTTAAGATAACTCTAGACTGTCATTTAAATACTAACATGGTGCACAAACCTTCATCAGAAACTAGCAAAATATATATGTGTCAGAATAAATTTATAGAGTGAGACTACAGCAGAATTCTCTCATGGAGAGTGGTGACACCTTACTCCTCCTGACACTGCTCAGTTGGGTTCCTACCCAGAAGAACTGAGCCCCGAATGCCACGTGGCGTCATTTTCTATATATTTTTTACTTCTTTGTCTCCCATATATGGTAACGCACATGCATGTGGCCTAAGTAAGTGGTTTCATGTTACAAGGTCGTGAGGGATGTTGTCACATACATGCCAGGTTCCCTTGAGGTTTTTGGGGTTTTTTTTCTTAGGAGATCCTATCCCGTGACTTGGCAGTCTTAATTTGTAAATTCTAATTTTTAAGTAGTTGAGTCTTCCACAATGGAAGTGGTTTGGTCTGCTGTGAATCTATCAACTTTGTAACTTGCCTCCTCTGAAACCTGCCCAACAGGAATGGGATTTTTCTTCATTCTGAACTAGAGAACTTTGAACTCTTTCTCCTAAGACTGAACCGCATTGGGGGTGTGATGCAAGATACTCTCCCTGTTCAAAACTACAGGTCCAAAGAAGGTTGGGATTTCCATTCTCACTTCATTCTCTATTGTTTGGAACACAGTCTGCAGTATCTTCTCTATGTCTATCTTGACCATTACAAGTGAGTATTGAGACTTGATTTGTCCTTGAGCAGCACAAAACAGTTTCCTCTTTCCATACTACTTCCGAATGTGACTTTTAGGAAAATATTAAACATTTGCTTGAGGAATACTGATCTCTTTGAAATAGTTCCCCTTCACTCCAGCACTTGGTACCTTAGTTCAGAGCTGCATTCAGCTAAATGCTTATCATGTGTTTTTTGGTGATGTTAATCCTGTAACATCTCTGTTAACCTATAAAATAACTAGAAAGAATTAAATGAAAGAAATGCCCTAAAAGTTTAAAAGAGAGGAAGATTCTGAAAGTTGGAATTACTTGATACCATCATTACCAGGCAAATGAATGCTAAACAATTTTGAATTCATAACCACTACAAGGTATGTTAGGTACACTCTTAAATTGAAACTTAGATAGATATACATCAGTATATACCTCCCCCAAGATCAATGGGGCTGCTATGAATTGCTGTTGGGTCAGTGATAACAAGAATATAATTCATCTCTAATATAGGAGTGCTTACAGTGCTCTTGGCACTAGACTAAGTGCTTTACGTGCATTATCTAATTTTCATAAAAGTCCTGTGAGGTGGTTACTCCCATCTCCATTACACAGATGAGGAAACTGAAGTGTTAAGAGAGGCTAAGTGCCTTTCTTACAGCACATGGCTGTAAGAAATGGCACAGCTAGATTTAATTCTACTTAGGTTTCATTCCAGAGTCCACACCTAGGTGCTTATGAGAACATTTTTATTTTGTGTGTGTGTGTGTATTAAAGACTAGGAATTCAAATAGATTGTGTTTTTATGGTTCATATCATTGAGGCTTATTTAGACTCAGAAATGTTTTCCCCAAAGCTGCTGGTAGGAGAAGATTTAGAGGTCATACATTCAAAGGATCTACCCTGAGCCTTAATTCCTTAGTCCTAGCTTCTCTGTAGTTGTGTAAAAGTTTTTAAAAGCCTCTGAAGTTTGAAAATGCTGATGAGTTTTTGTTGTTTAAAATAAATTGGGATATGACAGGACAAGGTATCTGTTAATCTTACAGAGTTGGTAAAATTTCATCATAGAAGTAAACACATTATAAATAAAATTATCTCTGCATCTAAATTTTTCTCTATTTCCAGACCATAAGTAATAAGTAAAGCACAAGAATGAGAGCATATTATATTTACTTTTAATTCTGAAGTTCCTTTTTAAATGCTAGTTATCATCTGAGCAAACATGACTGTAACTATCTTATCTTGTATGTTAACCAGAGTTTGTTCTTTTGTTTTGTATACAGACTTAATCCTTCAAATTGTTCCTTTTTGGAAAAAAGTGAATTATATGAAGCTCACCCTTGGTTTGAATTTTTAGTTCAGTGTCGACAAGTTTCCAGTAATTTAACAGGTATGGGTGTACTGTAGTAAATACAAAAATGTCGGGGTGCCTGGGTGGCTCAGTCAGTTGAGCGCCTGACTTTGGCTCCAGTCATGATCTCGCAGTTTGTGAGTTCCAGCTCCTCACTGGGCTCTGTGTGACAGCTCAGGGCCTGGAGCCGCTTTGGATTCTGTGCCCTGTTCTCTCTTCGCCCTTTTCCTGCTCAGGCTCGCTCGCTCTCTCTCACAAAAAAAAAAGTCTTTGGCTAAGTAATTGGTCTGATAAATGGTATTTAATTTGTGTTCTCTAAATAAATCATTTGGCTATAGACAAACATCTGACTATAACCTAACTTCAAGCTTTATTTAAAAAGCAGAAGACCAAAAATGTTGCCCTCTTGCCAGCTAAGAAAAGCCAGTGTGTGAGCTTGCGTCCCCTTCCCCCTCAGCCTCATGCTTGTTCTTTTTGGATGTCTCTCATCTTACCAGTTTATCACAGGATGAATTCCTGCTCTCTGGTAGATTGACACCCTTTTTCTGTGAAAAAGTGGTCTGTCTTCCAGGTGCCTGCCCTGAATCTTTAAGTAAGTAATAACAGATGGAATAAAAAAAAATCCACAACATGTGTGGGATTGTTGTGTCTTCTGTAGTGGAGTTGCTGAAGGAGAGCTTTCCTCCGGTATTAATCAGAAAAGCGCTGTGACCCCACCCCACCTTGAGGGTTTAGCTGGTATTATTCCAGAGACTCACGTGGGGAGGGGGTCAGGCAGAGCCACTACACAGGCAAGGAGTGTCAACAGCCAATCTTTCACTTTTATGTAATTCCTGGTTTTTTCCCAAATAAAGAATTTTTTCATAATGTGGGTTGGGTGTTTTTTGTTTTGGTTTTTTTTGACGTTGATAATATATGTTTATTGTAAAGAAAAATTGGAAGCTACAGACAACTATCAAGAAGGTAAAACTCTGTAGGTAGATAGCATAGGTAGATAATCATCCACAGGCAACTCTTGATCTAAATGTATTTTGTTCTGGTTATTTTCTCTATACTTTTTTTTTTAGTCTGGTCTATATATTATATTTCGTTCATCCGACAAATGTTTATTAAACTCACACATCATGACAGTCTATCTGTGAGAGTCAGTATTTTAGGCATTGATTTGTGTGAGCTCTTTGCTGAAGACATAAATTCTTAGGCTGTGATTTGTTGTTAATTTGTTGTTAAAATACCCTCTCTCCCCCCAGTTCATTACTGCCTTTCAGTTTTCTTTTGTTTACCTAAGTTGTTTCAACAGTTGTTTGTCTCAGTTGTTTGAATAGAAGTTTTTACTTTTATGTGGACACATCTCTCATTGTTTTCCCTTTATGGTGTTTTCTTACTGCTTTTAAACTTAGAAAGTCCTTCTTACTGTGGATGGAGTAAAAAATTTTATTCCTCAGAATTGCATAAGTCTTTCTCTTAAGGAGAAAAACCTGCTCTTTTGTTTTCCAGATCCCAAACTGATCTTCCAGGCTAGCCTTGCAAATGCTCAGATACTGATTCCCAGCAACCAGGCCAGTGTAAGCAGTATGCTCCTGGAAGGACATACTCTCCTGGCCCTTGCTACCACAATGTATGCCCCTGGGGGTGTCAGCCAGGTATGGATAGCACTTTTTCCTGTTGTGGCAAAATAGGACTGATTTTAAATTTAGCAGAAATATCTATGGATTTTCTAGACCCGTGATATTCAAATATAACTACTTACAAGTATTTCATTATATTAAAGAGCATAAAACAAAGGATGAAGTTTTATATGAATATTTTATATCCTATTAAGTTGAAAGGGAACTAACATGTGGTCTAGAGATTTTTTTTTTTTTTACCTTTCTTTTCTTTGTTTTAAGTGGATTTCAGGAGCCTTGTGTTAGGGTTCTCCAGAGAAACAATCAGTTGTGTGTGTATATATCTGGTACTTTTTCGGGGAGGGAGAGCACAACCAAGAGAGGGGCAGAGACAGAGAGAGACAGAAGCAGGCTCCATGCCATCAGTGAAGAGCCCCACGCGGGGCTCCATCTCCTGAACTGTGAGATCATGATGTGAGCTGAGATCACGAGTCGGACGCTTAACTAACTGAGCCACACAGGTGCTCCTACCTTTGTTTTCTACACTCCGGTTTGTTTTAAGGATAGAGTCAGTATCTGATTGCTCCTAGGAGTAACTACTTTAGAGTGTGGCTTGAGAATTATTCTCTACTATTTGTACTCTTAAAGAGGCAAAAAGGAAATCATAATTTTTAGCTATCCATATAAACTCTTTTAAGGGACCCAGTGGAAATTTGCCCATCTCTGCTTCTTTGAAAGTATAGTATACCTGGTTAGAGAGAACTTAAGAAGGCTGTTCAACATCTCATCCTGAAAAACCTTCTTACTGATGCTTATTTAATATAATACTACCTCTTCCACATTATTGCAATATATTTTAATTCATATGGTTATCTATTCCTCTGTTCATAATCGTCTGTCAGAAAATAGTCATAGGGTAATTTGAGTGCTGAGGGAGAAGGACCTAGGTAGGAGTCATCAAGTCAAGTAATCTTTTATCCTTTAAAAATATTTACTATTTAAATATTTTAAGGGGTACCTGAGTGGTTCAGCCGGTTGAGCGTCTGACTTTTGATTTCATTTCAAGTCATGATCCCATGGTCATGGTATCAAGCCCCATGTCAGACTCCATGCTGAGTGTGGAACCTGCTTAAGATCTCTGTCTCTCTGTCTCTCTGTCTCTCTCTCTCTCTCTCTCTCTCCCCCTCTCTCCCCCCCCACTCCTTCTTCCTCTACCCTCTCCCCTATTCACACATGTGCTCCCTAAATAAATTAAACAAATAAAATTTTAAAAAAATAAAAAATATTCTAAGTATTTTGGTAGCAGAGCCTTTTTTCAAACGGCTTTTTCACATATAGTTTGAAAACCACTGATCTAGGTGAACTTCCTAATCTTATAGATGAGGAAACTGAGACCTGATGCTGAATATCTGCCCAAAGGTCACCAGCTAGTTTTTCCTAGAACCAGAATGAAAACTGTTGGCTTCTGACTCCTTGACCATTGTTGTTTTTTGTTTTTTTTTTAACTTTCATGTATTTTTTCAAGCTAACCTAGTTTTACTCTTGTGAAAAAAAGACTTAAATTTGGGGAAGAGAAAACCCTTACTCTGTACTATGTGATCTTTTTATTTAGGTTGTTCAGAACGATGAAAATGAGACCTGTCTGAAGAAGGTAGATCCCCAGTTACTGAAGATGGCGTTAACTCCTTATCCCAAGCTAAAAACTGCTCTCTTCCCACAGTACACTGCCTCTAGCGTCCTGCCACCTGATATTACACTTTACCACCTTATGCAGGTAAAGTATTTAGGTGGCTGACATTTAGGGCTATCAGTCAAGGTTCAGCCAGGAAAAAAAAAATCTACTCTGGGTCTTTCAATGTTTATTATTTATTTTTGAGAGAGAGAGACAGCATGAGCAGGGGAGGGTCAGAGAGAGAGGGAGACACAATCTGAAGGAGGCTCCAGGCTCTGAGCTGGCAGCACAGAGCCCGATGCAGGGCTCAGTCTCACCAACCACAAGATCATGAGCTGAAATCAGATGCTTAACCAACTAAACCACCCAGGAGCCCCTACCCTAGGTCTTTCAAATGGAGATCTTTCAAATAGGAAATTACACAGTAATAGCAGAAAGGAGAATCTCAACATGCCCTGGTGAGACAACCCAAAAACTGACGAAAAAGAAGCTGTCAACACCTCAAAGGCTGCAAGAACAGTGCAAGAAAGTGGTGTTGCCAGAACCCAGAAGCTGGAGCCATCTCTGGGAGCTAAACTCACAACCAAGCTGCCTAATGAGAGCTGGAAATGGGGTAGAACTGGAACCTTGGAGGAGATATCCAAGAAGACAAAGAAGGAGAAAAGTATCCTGGTGTCTCCCCTCTTCCCAGCGTTATTATCCCGTGTTGTTCTCTGGGCTAAACCTACTGGTAGTCAAAGGGCAAATAAGCTTGGGCAATGCAGTTCTCTGAAGAATAGGGCAGAACAGGTGAAAGGTAGAAATGGATCTGAGAGCAGATGGTTGGCCAGCATATACTTGTCTGCCGCTTTCACCAAAAGCCACTTCATTCTATTACTGATAACTTGTATCTCTCTCTTCTTAATGAATACGGCTATTTGTTTATTTAAATCAGTGCTTCTTAACTATTTTCAGAACAAAATCTCTTACAAATGTGAGAGAGCTATGAGTCTTCTACCCAGAAAAATTGCACATACATGTGTAAGTTTGCCTATATTTTTGAGGAATTTGTATACCCTGAAACCTACTCAGGGATCCTCCGTGACAGATTCTTTTGTTCATTTCTCATTTCAAAGGGCTTTTGCTTTCTTTCTCTGGGTGCACATATTCCCATAGTGTCTTTAATTAAACATAAACTCTATAAAAAAGGTACAAAATGTCTCCACTAAACAATCCTTAATTTATAGAGTAGTCCCGCTCAGAAATGTCCCCAGGTGGGTGCCAGTCCATGTACTGTTTGTTGCTGGGATGTGATGAGATTAGGATCTTGCACTATTAATTAAATCTATGTTACTAAGTACACTGTTCAGTTCAGCAGGCTTTTTTGTTGTGTTTTTTTGTTTGTTTTGCTGTTACTTATTTGGTCTATGTAGCAAGACACTCTTGAAGCAGGAAGCATCTAGCTAGATTTAAAGTTATTGCAAGCTTCTTATCTCATTACAAACCAGTAGCACTAGTTTAAGCTATTTATAAGTGGATTATACCAAAACAGTTTCACTACTTAAAGTGGATTCAATCAGCCTAAAACGTAAGTGGTTTCAGGTTGGTCTTTGTTCTGTTCTCAAGTTGACTGATGCAATTTTTTAGTCCTACTACTTTATGAAAAGTAGCCCTTCCTTAATAGACCACAAAATCTTCCTTCATTTTAAATCAAAACTGCTTTTTCCTTAGCCACTCACATCTTGACCTACAGGTTTTATTTTTCTCCTTTATCTTTTCTACCATCTATTGATCATCTTTGCTAAATCTTTGGCTTAGACAAATTTCAAACAGCTATGGCTCCTGGCTTTCAAACCTTTTCTGACTGGCTTAACCTTACTGCACTCTTGTTTCTTTGTTGGTGGTGGGGTGGTTCCTTCACCACATTCCTCTAACCTTTGATCTACTTTTCCTCTTTCCTTTCCAGACCTGCCTTAGCTTACCTTGTCTTGTTTATATGATAACTTTTCTAGCCTCTTAGTTTTCTTGCTTTTGGAATCCAAAAGCATTTCAAAAACGATTTACATTATAATTAATGCTGTTTCAACCAAAAGACAATACACTTTGCAGACGTAGTATGAAGTGCGGGAAGTCTTTAAAAGGAACACAGCCAGTTCTGTTTTTATTAACATAGGAAAGTGTCTCAAGCATTTTTTTTTTTTTTTTGGTAAGTTCAAAGAATTTATGTCCAGAAAGATAAGGTTGAAGAAGCAAAGCCGACTACCTGTGAATTCTTTCCATATAATTTTGTTTACTTATTTTAGAGTCAACTAACTTTTAATTGTGACTTCTCCCCTTTTTCAGTCATTATTGCCCTTTGATCCTAGCAGATTGTTTGGCTGGCAGTCTGCCAACACATTGGCTATAGGAGGTAAGTCATTACAGGTACTTAGGCTTTAGAAGTTAATTATTTTAGCAGTGTTGACAGTAGAAGTTAATTTATGTAAAGCCAGTCCAGTTTGTTTGTTTTCTGTTTGTTTGTTTTTCAGAGAGAGAGAGAATGTGTTCATGAGTGAGGGGGTGAGTGAGGAAGGGACAATGGAAAGGGAGAGAGAGAATTTTAAGTAGGCACCATCCCTAGTGTGGAGCCCAGTACAGAGCTCAATCTCATGCTGAGTCATGAGATCATGAGTTGAGGTGAAATCAAGAGTTGGTAGCTTAACAGACTGAGCCACTCAGGAGCCCCTCACTGCTTTCCATTTTAAAAATATGCATTCTGATGGAAAACATTTTTTTAAAATTTTCTTTAATGTTTGATTTATTTGAGAGAGAGCGAGCAAGAGTGCGTGAGCAGGGGAGGGTCAAAGAGAGAGGGAGGTACAGAATCTGAAACAGGCTCCAGGCTCTGAGCTAGCTGTCAGCACAGAGCCTTGGGGCTCGAACCCACGAACCATGAGATCATGACCTGAGCTGAAGTCAGACGCTCAACCAACTGAGCCACCCAGGCACCCCTCTGATGGAAAACATTTTCTAGGAGACTTAACTGAAAACATTTTGTGAGTTAAAAGTAATTGTATTACATCACTAGTGCTATTCTGTAGGGTGATTGTGAGGTGACCTGGCTTCTTTGTCAGGCCAGAGAAAAATTTCCTTTTGGGTAGAATTTTTTTTTTTTTTTTTTTTTTTTTGTATACCCTCTCCATACTAGCCCCCAGCCGCTAAAAAATCAGGGTCTTCCTTGAATTAAAAACTCAAGTTAGCTCATTTGGTGCCAGGCAGTGCTGTATACTTCACATTTATTCAGCAAATATTTAATAAGTGAACGAACAGTTTCCTGTGTACTTAAAAGTCACCAAAGTCACTGTGGTCTTACAAAGAATATAGATAAGGCACATGATTTTTTAATCTCAGGGGTGGTACTTTTAAGTAATAGCTTTGGAAGATAGCAGACATCTCTCTTCCTAGTCTTTTTGTTTTGTTTTTGGTTTTTTGTTTTGTTTTTTAAGAACCAAGTCACAGTATAAAAAGTCCTTGAATTGTACTGGAGGATTTTTTTTTCATAAAGAGGCTTTGAACTTTGAAAATAAGAGCAGATGCAATTTTCAAGAACTTGTTCCATAAGAGTTAAAAATGTTATTTCAGGGGACCTGAGTATCCCAGTCAGCTGAGCATCTGGGACTCTTGATTTCATCTCAGGTCATGATCTCACAGTTCATGAGTTCGAGCCTGGCATCTGGCTCTGAGCTGATAGCATGGAGTCTGCTTGGAATTTTCTGTCTCCCTTGCTCTGTGCCCCTTCCCTGCTTGCACTTTCTCTCTCTCTGTCTCTCTCTCTCTCTCTGTCTCTCTCTCTCTCTCTCTCAATAAACATTAAAAATGTACATTTAAAAAAAAAACCAAAAATATTATTTCATTTCTTTGTACATAGTGGCCTAAGAGTCAGTTAAAGATTAGGGTTTGACAGGAGTGGTTATTTCATACTAACTTCTCACATGCAAGTATCTCCTGACTTCAGATTTCTCTAGAGAGGAAAAAATGTTTTTTCTGCTATTTTCATGGGCACAGAGAAACTTTAAACTGAGCTATTCTGCTGGTTTTAGAAAGGTGGTATCATCATATAGATAGTAGAGTTCTCTATGAAAGCATCATCACTAAGTATAGCTAATGATAACAAAAGGAAATTGTAGGAAGGTATTAATATGAAGAAAAGGATGTTCTTAAAACCATTTACAGGAGGAAGGTATAATGAGTTGGTCTTGGTGAATAGAGGACTCCTATCAATATGTTATGAAAGGATTTGATTGTGTAATGAGCTGCATGAATGAGTTAAAAAGCTCATTTTGCATACTCTGGTTTCTCTTCAGATCGAATAAATCTTTCGCCTTTTACTAAAAAGCTCATTTTGCAGATCATTAGCAGAGATTTTACAGGCTAAAAGGTTATTGCCACTGTGAACTTAAATGATCATCAAATATAGAATTAAGGCATCTAAAATAAGTTTAGTGAGGAAAAAGCATAAGTTATAAGTTTTTATGCAGCTTCTCAGGTACATATTTTTGTGTAAAATGAAGGGCTTTTTCACACTAAACTATTACATTTTGGTGGTTCACAGTAATACACAGTGGTACAAAATGACTGTAGCAACTGGGTTTCTTTTACCATTGCAGAGTTAAGTTTCTCACGTGCAAATTTGAAATTGATCATGGTGAAGTAGAGAGGGTTCATATTGCTTTACTTTCCCCGCAGATGCAGTGAGTCATCTCCCACATTTTTCTAGCCCTGACCTGGTTAATAAATATGCTATAGTGGAACGTCTGAATTTTGCTTATTATTTACAACAAGGACGGCCTTCTTTTGCATTTGGTACTTTTCTGGTCCAGGAATTAACCAAGAGCAAGACTCCCAAGCAGCTGTGAGTATTTAAGACACAATTTGTACTCTTAATAAAATGAGTATTTTACACATGCATTTGAAAAAAATTCTGAAAATATGTCACAGTTAAGTAATCATATCTGGCTAGTAGTTTGATGTTTTTTTCCCTCTTTGTGCTTTTCTGTATATCCCAAGTGTGGGGAATTTAATGTGTCTTTGTTAATAGGAAAAAAGATAATAAAGATAATATTAAAAGATGCTTTTTATGTCTTTTAAAATTCTGTTTAAAACAGATGACCCAGGAGCTTGCCTAATATTAGCAGTTAATCTAAAGAGGGGATTGTATAATAAGATGTGAGTTTTGTATTTATGACCTTCAGTTTTATAATTCACTTTTATAAAGCACAGAATTGGAGGAGTATTTTATATAATCAGTTAAATATAGATTTACTTTATTGATTTATAGCTAACAAAATAATGCATTTTTATGATAAAAATGTTTCCAGTAATATTCAAGTAATTAAGAAGCTGAAAAATGAAAGATAAAAAGTCCCTGAGTCTCCTATATTCATCCTACATGGTAAATTAACGTGGTTAATTTCGTGTGCATCTGTCCTTGAAATTCGTCTGCATGTAAAACTATATAAATGGGGGCACCTCGGTCACTCAGTCGGTTAAGCGTCTGACTGTTGATTTTGGCACAGGTCATAAACTCACAATTTGGAAGATGGAGCCCCGTGTCAGGCTCTGCACTGACAGCATGGAGCCTGCTTGGAATTCTGTCTCTCCCTCTCTCCTCCTCCCATGAGTGTGTTCTCTCAAAATAAACAAATGTTTAAAAAAAATTTTAAAGACCTAATATGATGTCAAACTTTAATTGGCATTAATTTTCTCGGTAGTACATATATATATTCATAATTGATAAGATCACAAGTTGATAGTCTTTCTGAAGTTCTGCTCTGTGTTCCCTGGAGAAAGTTGGAAGCAAGAATAATTTGGCTTATGAACAGGTGTTTTAGGAGAAGGTGAAATATAAGGGAATGGGGAGCTATGGAGACAACTAAAAAGTACCAAGAACCTAAATGGGTGTGTACAGAGGGCAACACTCCGCAGATATCTGACACTTCATGTATCACTGTGTAATTCTGTCTGCTCTTCCTGGTGAGAAACAGTTTTTATATACTGATATGATTTTGATTCCTTTCTTTTTTAGGATCCAGCAAGTAGGCAATGAAGCCTATGTTTTAGGACTCTCCTCCTTCTACATACCTTCAGTAGGAGCTGCGTGTGTATGTTTCTTAGAACTGCTTGGCCTCGACAGCCTCAAGCTCAGAGTTGATATGAAAGTGGCCAATATAGTTTTGAGCTACAAGTGTAGAAATGAAGATGCTCGGTACAGCTGTATCAAAGAGTCTTTAGGTACAGCACCTTTTCTCTCTGGGGTTTGTTTTGTTTAGAGGGATGAATATGTCTAAGGCACTGGATTGGGAGTGGTTGGGAAGAAACAGTTACCTTCCTGTTTCATCCTTTTCCTGCAGGATGTTTGCACTTTATCTCACTTTCTTGGTCCCTTTAATTAAGTTCTGAAATGGCCCTAGTCTATACTCTTCAAACAGATATGCCCAGTTCCTGACCCTTTCTCTTCACCACATTTTATTGTTTATATTTCTTACAGCTGAAAAACTATCTAAACTGGCTATGGGTGAAAAGGCAACCGTAGAGGAATTGCTTGTTCTTTTAGAAGAAGGTATATGGAGCAGCATTCAGCAGCAGGAAATAAATAGGTTTGTTGAATTGCAACCTCATTCTCTTTGCCGGTAAACTTTAACTTCCAATCTGTGTTTGCCTAGTCTTTCTTCCAATGCCTCACATGTTTTCATCAATCCCTTCAGGCCTTCTTACTCAGCCAGCATATAACAGATACTCGGTAAATGGACAATGAGTTTTAACTGCTTCTTGCCATCAGTAAAAGCAGGGTGAAGAGAATTATTTACTCTTTAGAGATAGAGTTTCTAAGAAATGGAGAAGTGCTCTGTCTCCTCCACTGTTCTGCTGGTCAGAGAAATCTCATAAGTGTCACATATTGAAGTCATTTAAGAAAATGTGGGATGGATCTCACAAAAATTTCACTCTAAGTGATGTAAGGACATCACAGTTATTTCTTGCTAATGTATGTTAGTTGATAATGAAAGTTGAGGTGACCGTCTATCCACAAAAACTCCTCTACACATTTATGCCATCTTTCTTCTGTGCTCTGACACCTGGGGTGACCCTGGAGTAACCCCAGACCCTGGAAGTGCACTATTCTCCTATACCTGCTATCAGTGACTGTTTTCAACGGTTTTCTGCTGTCAGCAGGAACAGGTACTCCCCCGCTTAGTGAGGAAGCCCACGCACCTGTATGGCCTCTGATACTCAAAGTAAATCATGCAAAAACAATTAAGCATCCAGGAAATTTCTTGAGTGACTATTTACTCAATTCTCCTAAAGGTGGTATATAGCTACTATAACCTATCTATTGATAGATACGTGGTTGATAAAAGGAATGACTTCTGCTAGTATGCTAAGAAACCTTTTATGTTATGGGTGCAAGAGTCCTCTTCCCCTCACCCCCTCAGAACAGCCTAATAAACATTGGTATTTGTTGAAAGACTTTTAAGAACATGTGGTGTAATTAAATTTATTTAATTTTTACTAATTTTCCAGTTTAAAGCTGTATTTTAACAAGTTTTTTTCCCTCCATTGCCCAATTACAGGTTATCTAGTGAATCTAGCAGCCAGTGGGCATTAGCGGTACAGTTCTGCAGGCTCCACAATGTGAAACTGAGCACGTCTTATCTCCGAGAATGTGCCAAAGCAAATGATTGGTTACAGTTCATTATTCATAGCCAACTCCATAACTATCACCCAGAGGAGGTAAGCCACCATTTGTTCCTAACTATTCAAGAAGAGGAAATTGGAAGTTTTCTGGGAAGAAAAATAGTGTTCTTTCTGTTGTATGTACCTAGGCTTTTGTTTTATATGATACTACTGTTTTTACTAAGATTTTGGTGGATTGGCTTCAGATAAAGAACTAATCATTAGTAGTAAAGAGCTGAAGGAGGAGTTTTTGTGACTCCAGACTGAATCTGGAAATTCACTCCAAAGCAGTAAATAACTGTAAAATTGCAGGGCCTTCCTCCACACAGTTCAGGGTGAGAAAGAACAGTTTTGCCTCTGCTTTTCTCTAACATTTTCAGCTGCAGATAAAATTGACAGTTGTCTTTTTTAATCATCTGTTTTCTAGGTGAAATCTCTTCTTCAGTACTTCAGTCCTGTCCTTCAAGACCACTTAAGACTTGCTTTTGAGAATTTGCCCTCATTGTCCATCTCCAGAACGGACAGTGATCAAGTCTGCAACAGGTCTCCCCAGGAATTCCAGGGAAACAAAGAAGAGAAGACTGATCTCTTTGAAGTTCTGCTCCAGTGCTCAGAGAAGCCAAACTCTGGGTGCTGGCTCCTAGCAGAAGCAGTGAAACAACAGGCCCCTATCCTTAGTGTCCTGGCCTCCTGTCTCCAGGTGAGGATAGTGAGAAACCTAAATTAAGGACCCAGAGAGCAAGAGGAACACTGGAAAGGGACCCAGTAGGCTGATAATCAGAGAGGAAGTCGGGTGATGATGAGAGTGAGGCTCCAGCATGTGTTTTCAAGGCCACTGTTGCTTTTGTGTTTTTTCTTCTTAGGCTGCAAGCCATCTAATACTATACTTTCTTGTACCTTGATGTTCAAGGTACAAGTTATCAGAGCCTTGCTTCCTGGTTGGCAGTCAGAGTAAGGTCCCTGCCTTTGAGCAGGGCAGTGGGATGCTCTAGATAGTCCCTTGAGCAACCTTTCTGTGAAAGGCATTCTTGTTTTCTTTTACTTAGTATTTCCACACTTCTATGCATAGCTGCTCAGTCTCTCAGTCTTTTGACATGTTACACTCTGCAGAATAGTTTATAATAATCCCTTGTTGTTTATTAGCATTTATTTCATGTTTGAAGGCTTTACAAGCTATTTTAACCAAATGATTGTTGGTGAGGTGACTTGTTCTCAAAAGGACGTATCAGTCCATGGTTGTAGCATTGGTGGAAACTCCCAGCTCCCTCTGTCAGGTAATCCAGACACAATTGTTACTTTACTTTGAAAAGTTTTTATCCAATGGCAGGATGCCAGTACTATTCCTTGTCTCTGTGTTTGGATCATCACGTCTGTGGAGGAGAGTGTTGCAGCTGAAGCAACAGGACACATTCAGGGCTCAATGGAAGGCCACGTGTGGGAGCTTCAAGACCTCTCGGTCATCTGGAGAACATTATTAACAAGGCAGAAGAGCAAAACTCTCATCAGAGGTTTTCACCTTTTCTTGAAGGTAGTGATAGTCACTTCATTTCTTTCCTGAGTTTAAAAAGGTTATTGCAGAATATTCCCATTGGGTTTTTAAATTGTTTTTATCCCTGGGTTTTTTGGGTTTTTTTAGCCAACAACAAATAATGATAATGGGACTACAATTTATTTAGTGAAGAGCTTTAAATATATTATTTTAGTTGCTTCTCAAAATAATCGTATACAAAGATAGTATTATGAGGATGTTGTGAAGTGTATTATCCTCATTTTACAGAGTAACAAGCTCAGTCTCGCAGAACTTAACTGTCTTTCCCCAGGGTCTCAAAGTACTTTAGTGTGTAGTATATATTTATACTTCAGATCTGTACTTTCTCATTCCAAAACTCCTGTCTTCTGACTGAAAAGCCTCCACCAATGTGATAGAAATGCCGCAAACAGCAGTAGGTTGGCACCTCTGTGGAGCCCATTTTCCAGGAGTGTATGTAGAGGTGCCCTTGTGTTATCTAGCGGAATGTCTCCAGCTCGTGTGCAGAGGACCAAGTATACAATAGACAGAAAATGGACTGTTGAGTAGGTGTACCTGGCCTGAATATCTTTTTTCTAAAAGGTGAAGTAAATATAAATTTAACTACCTTTCTAACATATATGGATTAATTCTACTATGAAACTGTTATTAGTAGTACTTACGCTTTTACTTTAACCTTCTCATATTGATTGGTATTGTTCATTGAGAAAATAGTATTGATTGAGTTCACAATTCTATAATTTCATTCAAACTCTTCCTCAAAGGACTCCCCACTACTGTTGATGATGGAGATGTATGAACTGTGTATGTTCTTCAAGAATTACAAGGAAGCTGAAGTTAAGCTTCTGGAGTTCCAAAAGAGCTTCGAGACTGTAAGTTGGAATCATACTGCTCTTTGTGGCTGATCTGAATTGGGTAGCGCGGCCCATCATCTGGTAGTGGTCAGGATATGGCAGCAGACGAATGGCTGGTATGTGGCATAATTCATGGTAACTCATTTGTACTACTCCAGGATAGGAGTCACAGTGGCCTTACTTATAGCACCCCAGTTGCCAGGCATGACAGAGAGGTTTCATCTAATGTGCTAATCTAATCAGTGCCCTGAGCTTCAGCTAAGCTCAGTGTGAAAGGGATTAACAGGATCTGCTAAGGATGCTTGAGAGGAGTGTGGTAGTTTGTGGGCCACACCCTAAGAGAACTTCCAACAGCACTGACCGTGAAGGGCGTTTAACACTGCTTTCTTTGCTGCAGCAGAAAATAATGGCCTTTTCCATCCAGAGTCCCTGTGGTCCCTGTCCAAATGATGCTGAGCCTTGTGGTCAATTTCAGGCTTTACCGATTGAATACTTGTTTCAGGCCTGTTTATCATGTCAAGCTCATTAACCCTATGGAAGAAAAGAGGAAGTTATAAGGAAGGAAAAGAGATGTGCCTTAGTCCTCCATGGGGTTTTAGCCCTTTTGCTTTCTCTAACCCCAAAAGAACTCCACAATACAAGAGACAAAACTATATACTGATTGTACCCAACAGATATATCACACTGGAACCAGTATAGGCTTTTGCCCTCAATCAATAACTGTAATGAAGATTTGAAAGTTAAATCATTTGAAAATAGGGGCGCCTGGGTGGCTCAGTCAGTTAAGCGTCTGACTTCAGCTCAGGTCATGATCTCACGGCTCGTGGGTTCGAACCCCACGTCGGGTTCTGTGCTGACAACTAGCTCAGAGCCTGGAGCCTGTCTTCGGATTCTGTGTCTCCTTCTCTCTCTGACCCTCCCCTGCTCATTCGGTCTCTCTCTGTCTCTCAAAAATAAATACAAAACATTAAAAATATTTTTTTAAATCATTTGAAAATATTGAATAAATTATTGAAATATGCCTGAGGTTCCAAAATTATAGCAAATAGGAACATTAATTTCCTCAAGTCTAACACTCTCCTTGTCTGGGACTCTACTAGATATCTTTTCTTTCTTTCTTTTCTATTTTTTTTGACATATTTTTTATTGTAGCAAAATACACATACCACTTACCATTTTAACCGTTAAGTGTACAGTTAGCGGCACTAAATACATTCCAATTGTTGCACAGCCATCACCACCATCCATCGTCATGACAGTTTTCATGTTGTAAAACTGAAACTCTGTACTCTAAACAGTAACTCCCCATTCTCCTTTATCCCCAGCTTCTGGCAACCACAGTTCTACTTTTTGTATTTATGATTTGATGACTTTAAGTGCCTCATAAAAGTTGAATCATACAGTATTTGCCTTTTTGTGACTGGTTTATTTCCCTTAGCATGACGTCCTCAAGGTTCACCCTTGTAGTAGCATATTAGAGAATTTCCTTCCTTTTAAGTGCTGAATAAAATTCCATTGTATTGTATATGTCACATTTTGCTTCTCCATTCATCTACCCATGAATATTTGGATGACTTCTATACGTTTTCACTATGCTGTTATGAACATGGTATACAAATAGCTTTTCGAGACCTTGCTTTCAATTCTTTTGGGAATCCTCCCAAAAGTGGAATTGCTGAATGAAATGATAACTCAATTTTTAATATTTTGAGGCATTGTCATACTGCTTTCCATAGCAGCTGCACTATTTTACATTGCCACGACAGTGCACAAGGGTTAACAATTTCTTCATGTCCTTCCTTCTCAATTGTTGTTAGCTGTTTTGTTTTTAAGTAAGCTCTACGCTCAATGTGGAGACCCCAAGATCAAGAGTTTCATGCTCTACCAACTGAACTGGGCAGGGACCCCATTGTTTTCCAGGTTTTTTCGATAGTAGTCATCCTAATGGGTGTGAGGTGGTATCTCATCGTAGTTTTGATGTGCATTTTCCTAATGATTAATGATTTTAAGCATCTTCTCATGCTTATTGGCTGTTTGTATATCATCTTTGGAAAAGTGTCTAAGTCCTTGGCCCATTTTTGAATTGGGTTGTTTATTTTTGTTCTTGAGTTTTAAGAATTGTGTATATAATTAAAATGTTAATCCCATATCAGATATATGATTTGCAAATATTTCTCCCATTCTCTGCGTTGCCTTTTTACTCTTGATAGTATCTTTCCTTAAGTTTTCATGAAGTTCAATTTACCTAATTTTCCCTTGTTACTTGTGCCTTTAGTGTTCTATCCAAGAAATTCTTGCCAAATCTAGAGTTGTGAAGCTTTTGTCCTATGTTTTCTTCTAAGAGTTTTTATTGTGTTTAGGTCTCCTATTTAGGTCCTTGGCCTATTTTGAGTTAATTCTTGTATAAGGATCCAACTTCATTCTTTGCATGTAGATAATCAGTTTTCCCAGCACTGTTGGTCAAAAATACTGTCCTTTTGGGAGCAGGCAGCAGGTTCTGAAGCCTGGAACACCCAGGAGAATCGCTCCTCCAGGGGGTCCAGGGCACGCATCTCCTCACCAAGAGGTCTGGGCACTAACGGGAGGTCTCTGCTGTGTTTGTCCCATACAAGAAAGGCAATGAAAATCTTTTGAGAGGGCTACCTCAAGAAACAAGCCAAACTACACATGGTGGAGAGTCCCAAATACCACTACGAGTAGGGAAACAAAATAACCAAACGCTCAACAAGAGAAACCAAGAGACACCATTCAAAGAACTCTTCCTGAACAGACAGGCCCTGAACAGTCAAAGAGCCCTCTCTAATACAGCAGAACTCGGAGGGGCAGAGTGTACAACAAGCTTTTAAAATTAACAAGAGACAGAAAGCTAACAAAAATGATGAAACAGAAGAACTCTCCTCCAAAGAAATTCCAGGAAGAAATGACAGCTAAAGAACTGCTCAAAACAGATATAAGCAACATAACTGAACAAGAATTTAGAACAATAATCATAAAATTAATTGCTGGGCATAAAAAAATCATGGAAGACATCAGAGAAACTATGGCTAGAAACACTATGGAGCTTAAAAATAGTTATGATGAATTAAATAATGCTATAAATGAGATACATAATAAAATGGAGGTGTCCAATGCATGGATTGAAGAGGCAGAAAAGAGAATAAGTGATTTAGAAGACACAATTAAACGAAAAGAGGAAACTGAGAAAAAGAGAGATAAACTGATCCAGGAACGTGAAAGAAGAGTTCGAGAGCTCAGTGGTACAATCAAACGGAACAATATCCATATCATAGGAATCCCGGAAGAGAGAGGGAAAGGTGCTGAAGGAGTCCTGGAAAAAATTATAGGAGAGAACTTCCCCAACCTGGGGAGGGAAGTAGATGCTGAAATTCAAGAGGCACAGAGAACTCCCCTCAGACATAACTTGAATCGATCTTCTGCACGACGTATCGTAGTGAAACGGGCAAAATATAAGGACAAAGAAAGAATTTTGAAAGCAGCTAGGGAGAAAAGGGCCCTAACGTACAAAGGGAAATCTATCAGAGTGGTGACAGACCTATCTACTGAAACTTGGCAGGCCAGAAAGGAATGGCAAGAGATCTTCAATGTGATGAACAGAAAAAGTATGCAGCCAAGAATCCTCTATCCAGCAAGCCTGTCATTCAGAATAGAAGGAGAGATAAAAGTCTTTCCACGTAAACAAAAATTGAAAGAATTTGTCACCACTAAACCAGCCCTACAAGAAATCCTGAGGGGGACTCTGAGGGAAATGTTGCAAGGAACAGAAGATACGAGAGACACCACCACAAGCATGAATCCCACAAATGACACAATGACTCTAAACCCATATATTTGAATAATAACACTGAATGTAAATGGGCTGAATGCTCTAATGAAAAGACATAGGGTAGCAGAATGGATAAAAAAACAAAATCCATCTATTTGCTGTCTACAAGAAATGCATTTTAGACTGGAAGATACCTTCAGATTCAAAGTGAGGGGATGGAGAAATATATATCATGCTACTGGAAGTCAAAAGAAAGCTGGAGTAGCTATATTTATATCAGATAAACTGGACTTTAAAGGAAAGACAGTAACAAGGGATGAAGAAGGGCATTATATAATAATTACAGGGTCTATCCATCACAAAGAGCTAACAATTATAAATGTCTGCATGCCGAATATGGGAGCACCTAAGTATTTTAAACAATCACAAACAGAAACAATCTTATAGATAAGAATGTGCTAATAGCAGGGGACTTTAATACTCTACTTACAGCAGTGGATAGATCAACCAGACAGAAAATCACTAAAGAAACAATGAACTTGAATGACACATTGGACCAGATGGATCTGACAGATATATTTAGAACTCTACATCCTGAGGCCATGGAATTCACTTTCTTCTCAAGTGCACATGGCACATTCTCCAAGATAGATCACATACTGGGACATAAAGCAGACCTCGATAAATATAAAAGAATTAAGATCATACCATGCACCCTTTCAGATCACATTGCTATGAAACTTGAAATCAATCACAGGAAGAAGTCTGGAAAACCTCCAAAAACATGGAGGTGAAAGAACACCCTACTAAAGAATGAATGGGCCTATCAGGCAATTAGAGAAGAAATTTAAAAATATATGGAAACAAATGAAAATGAAAATACAACAATCCAAACTCCATCAGATGTGGCAAAGGCAGTCTGAAGAGGAAAGCACATTGCAGTCTAGGCCTATTTCAAGAGATTGGGAAAAAGCGCAAGTCCAAAATCTAACAGCTCACCTAAAGGAACTAGAGGGAGAGCAACAAGAGCACCCCAAACCCAGTAGGAAAAAAGAAATAGTAAAAATCAGAGCAGAAATAAACAATATAGAAACCAAAGAAACAGTTGAACAGATGAATGAAACCAAGAGTTGGTTTTTTGAAAAAATAAACAAAATTGACAAACCTCTAGCCAGGCTTCTCAAAAAGAAAAGAGAGGCACTCAAATAGACAAAATCGTGAATAAAAATGGACTTACTACAACCAACCCTTCAGAAATAAGAGCAGTTATCAGGGAATATTATAAAAATTCTATGCCAACAAATTGGACAACTTAGAAGAAATGGACAAATTCTAAACACACACTCACTACCAAAATTCGCATGGGAAGAGATAGAAAATCTGAACAGATCCATAACTAATGAAGAAGTTGAATCAGTTATCAAAAATCTCCCAACAAATAAGAGCCCTGGACCTGATGGCTTCCCTGGGGAATTCTACCAGATGTTTAAAACAGAATTAATATCCATTCTTCTCCAGCTATTCCAAAAAATAAGAATGGAAGGAAAACTTCCAGACTCATTTTATGAAGCCAGCATCACTTTGATTCCCAAGACAGAGATCCAGCAAATAAAGAGACTACAGGCCAATATCCTCGATGAAAACAGATGTAAAAATCCTCAACAAGATACTTGCAAATCGAATCCAACAGCACATAAAAAGAATTATCCACCAAGATCAAGTGGGATTCATTCCTGGGTTACAGGGCTGCCTCAATATTCGCAAATCAATCAATGTGATACATCACATCAACAAAAGAAAAGATAAAAACCATATGGTCTGGTCAATAGATGCAGAAAAAGCATTTCACAAAATACAACATCCTTCTTAATAAAGACCCTCGAGAAAGTCGGGATAGAAGGAACTTACTTAAACATCATCAAAGCCATGTATGAGAAGCCTTCAGCTAACATCATCCTTAACGGAGAAAAACAGCTTTCCCCCTGAGATCAGGAACATGACAGGGATGTCCACTCTCACCAGTGTTGTTTAAGATAGCGTTGGAAGTCCTAGCATCAGCCATCAAACAACAGAAGGAAATAAAAGGCATCAGAATTGGCAAAGAAGAAGCCAAACTCTCACTTTTTGCAGACGACATGATACTCTACATAGAAAACCCAACAGACCCCACCAGAAGCCTATTAGAACTGATTGATGAATTCAGCAAAGTTGCAGGGTACAAAATCAACATACAGAAATCGGTTGCATTTTTATACACCAACAATGAAGCAACAGAAAGAAAAATCAAGAAACTGATCCCATTCACAATTCCACCAAAAAAACCCATAAAATACCTAGGAATAAACCTAACCAAAGATATAAGAGATCTGTATGATGACAACTATAGAAAACTTATGAAGGAAATTGAAGAAGACACAAAGAAATGGAAAAACATTCTATGCTCATGGATCAGAAGAATATAGTTAAGATGTCATTACTACCCAAAGCAATCTACACATTCAATGCAATCCCAATCAAAATTGCGCCAGCATTCTCAAAAATAGAACTATCCTAAAATTTGTATGGAACCACAAAAGACCCTGAATAGCCAAAGTAATATTGAAGAATAAAACCAAAACGGGAGGCATCACCATCCCAGACTTTAGCCTCTACTACAAAGCTGTCCTCATCAAGACAGTATGGTATTGGCACGAAAACAGACACATAGACCAATGGAACAGAATTGAGAACTCAGACCTGGGCCCAAAACTATACAGCCAACTAATCTTTGACAAAGCAGGAAAGAGGATCCAATGGAAAAAAAGACAGCCTCTTTAACACATGGTGCTGGGAGAACTGGACAGCAACATGCAGAAAAATGAAACTAGATCACTTTCTCACACCATACACAAAAATAAACTCAAAATGGATCAAGGACCTGAATGTGAGACAGGAAATCATCAAAACCCTAGAGGAGAAAGCAGGAAACAACCTCCTTGACCTCCACTGCAACAATTTCTTACTTGACACATCCCCAAAGGCAAAGGAATCAAGATCAAAAATGAACTATTGGGACCTCATCAAGATCAAAAGCTTCTGCACAGCAAAGGAAACAACCCACAAAACTAATAGGCAACCAGCGGAATGGGAAAAGATAGTTGCAAATGACATATCAGATAAGGGGTTAATATCCAGAATCTATAAGGAACTCACCAAACTCCACACCCAAAAAACAAACAACCCTGTGAAGAAATGGGCAGAAGATATGAACAGACACTTCTCCAAAGAGGACATCCAGATGGCCAACAGACACATGAAACAATGCTCAGCATCCCTCCTCATCAGGGAAATGCAAATCAAAACCACACTGAGATACCACCTCACGCCTGTCATAGTGGCTAATATGAGCAATTCTGAGGACTCTAGATGCTGGCGAGGATGTGGAGAAACTGGCACCCTCCTACACTGTTGGTGGGAATGTAAATGGCTGCAGCCCCTCTGGAAAACAGTGTGGAGTTTTCTCAAAAAAAATTAACAATAGAACTCCCCTATAACCCAGCAATAGCACTGCTAGGAATTTTTTTTTTTTTTTTTTTTGGGGTGGGGGGGGTGGGAGGAAGAGCTTTTATTTATTTTATTTCTTTACAAATATTTTATTGTCAAGTTAGTTTCCATATAATACCCAGTGCTCATCCCCACAAGTGCCCTCCTCCATGCCCATCACTCCCCCTCCCCCCCACTCCCATCATTCCTCAGTTCTCAGCATTCAAGAGTCTCTCATGGTTTGCCTCTCTCCCTCTCCCCCACTATTTCCCTCCTTCTTCTCCCCCACGGTCCTCCGTTAAGTTCCTCCTAATTCTCCTATATGTGCAAACATATGGTATCTGTCCTTCTCTGCCTGATTTATTTCCATGTTGCTACACATGGCCAGATTTCATTCTTTCTCATTGCCATGTAGTATTCCATGGTATAGATAAACCACATCTTCTTGATCCATTCGTCCGTTGATGGACACTTAGGCTCTTTCCGTGTTTTGACTGTTGTTGAGAGTGCTGCTATGAACATTGGGGTACATGCATCAGCACTCCTGTATCCCTTGGGTAAATTCCTAGCAGTGCTTTTGCTGGGTCACAGGGGAGTTCTTTTGTGAATTTTTTGAGGAACCTCCAGACTATTTTCCAGAGGGGTTGTGCGCCAGCTTACATTTACACCAAAAAAAAAAAAAAAAGTTTTAAATTTGATCAAGTCCAGTTCACCTTATTTATTTTGTTGTTGTTTTTGTTGCCATATTTTTGGTGTCATGTCCAAGAAGCTATTAAAATCAAGCTATTGAGAAGCTTGATCCAAAATCAAGGTGATAAAGTTTTAGCTCTGAGTTTTCTTACACTGAGATACCACCTCACGCCAGTCAGAGTGGCTAATATGAGCAAATCGGAGGACTCTAGATGCTGGCGAGGATGTGGAGAAACAGGCACCCTCCTACACTGTTGGTGAGAATGTAAACTGCCCCTGCTCCAGGTCCAGCTTCCTGTGGAGGGGCAGTGCACCTGTTCCATCCTTGCCTCAGCTCTTCACTTCCATATATTATTTCTTTTGACCAGTTCCATCACTTTCCTACTGTAGACTCTCTTCTTAACAGCAGCAGGAGTCGGTAAACAAGCAATAAAGACTAAGAACTAATGCCCTAATTCAAGCTAATGTAGCCTGCTACTTAGGATCATCTTCCTTTTAATATTGCTAGCATTTGATTGTAATGACCTAAGTCTAGGCTTTGAGATCCTTTTCTAATGATAATATAAACTACATGCAAAGTGGTAGAATAAGTTGGGCAATGTTAAATCTTTCTAAGAGATCTTGATATATTAATTTCAGATCTTCTGGACTCAAGGGCAGGCCTAGATCCCTTTCGTGAAACATGTCAGGTTAATTTCACAGCAACTCATAGCATATTAGTTTGGCTGTGACTGACTTGGGAGTATTTGCATCAGTTCATTCATAGTTAGCATTCAGTCTTTACGTGTCCTGTCCACCTTTTTTTTTTCTTTCATAGTTTATTGTCAAGTTGGTTTCCATAGAACACCCAATGCTCATCCCAACAAGTGCCCTTCCCCTCTCCCCCATACCCAATAGCCCTCAGTTCTCAGTATTCAAGAGTCTCTCATGGTTTGCCTCCCTCCCTCTCTGTAACTTCCCCCCCCTTGTCCTCTCCCATGGTCCTCTGTTAAGTTTCTCCTGATCCACTTATAAGTGAAAACATATGGTATCTGTCTTTCTCTGCCTGACTTATTTCACTCAGCCTAACACCCTCGAGTTCCATCCACGTTGCTATCTTGTCCATCTTTGACTTTGATACACACAACTCTCGACAACAGGAGATTTCACAGAGAATATCTGCAAAGCTGCCAGGGAGGGCTTATTTTTGCCACTCCTCTGAGGCATACTATTATTTCCTGTCATGTAGAAAGTACCTGAATAAGTATCCCCCTTTGTGATAGGAAATGACTTTTGATGGTACCACGTCTTTCTTAGATGTTCCCAAATTTGGAGGTTTTGATTTGCTGTGAAATCACCTTTCCTGGCCCCCTTTTATTTTAATAGGTTGAAACAACAGCCACGAGGGTCCATGCTACCATCCCTGCTGAATGGCTGAAGGAGCAGGTCTGTTTTCTTTTGAAGCTTATGCTGCAGCAGTGTGGGACCCAGTATGAACTGGGGAAGCTTTTACAGCTATTTGTTGGAACAGAACATCTCTTCTGTGATGGTAAGACAGTCCTTAAACTAAAGTTGTTGTTAGGAAATTAGCTTTCTTTTCTTTTTTTTTTTTTTAGTTTGTTTATTTTGAGAGAGAGAGAACAAGCAGGGGAGGGGCAGAGAGTGAGAATGCCAAGCAGGCTCCACACTGACAGCAGGAGCCCCATATGGGGTTAGACCCATGAACTGTGAGAGCATGACAGGAGCCAAAATCAAGAGTCAGACATTTAACCAACTGAGCCACCCAGGCGCCCCAAAATTAGCTTTCTTAATCTTGAAAATATTTTAGAAGGGCATTCAGGAAACTAAAATGCATATGATATATAACATTACATTTATAGTCCATAAATGAGATATGAAGAAGAGATTGCAGGACTCTTCAGTCATGGTAAAAGCATTCAAAATATAGCTCCACAGGATATAACCTAAATGTACAGCTGTCTCCTTCTGAGCACTTGTCAGCTACGTTCCCCTTGGCTAGTCTGCACCCTGTCACTGTCATTCTTTTTTCTGACAAGTAACCGTAACATGTCATCATTGCTCAGGGTCACAAACTCTGCTTCAGGGATGTCTAATTCTTTTTAAAGTTTTCAGAGATAAATTATGCTTATTTTTTGCAGATTCCTCCAAACATTGGTAGTCTCTAAGGTTGCTGTGGATTGAGTGAACCCAATTATTGCCTTACCCTCTTTTCTATTTGTTTGATAATTTCAAGTTTCTGTTGAATGATAATGTTTTATACTAGATTCTGACATGTTCACTACTAGGGCTATTTTATCATGTTTAAACTCACACATACTCACCTGGAGAACTCAGATCCGCACCGAACACTGACAGAATGCTGGGCCCAGGGCCTGGATTGTAGGCTGTCAGGGCTGATGACTGGAAATAAAGAGGGGTGTTTCCAAAACACAGTGTATGTCAGATGGGACTTGTCTATTACTCTGTACGTCCTTTTTACATATGGGTGTTTTCACACATCTGTAATAATCTTAATTTTTTCAGAAATGAATTTCCTGTTTTCTTGCCAGAATTACTGTATCCTTGAGAAATTATAAGGATTCTCTGTGTTGTTAACCGTGATCATGCTTTGATGCTTTGATTCATACAAACATTTTCTATTTTTAGAGTACATTTGTGTTCTGTGTATGTATAACATGTATGTGCCTAGAGAAAAGAAATTATCTTTTTGAAGTTTATTTATTTTTGAGAGAAAGAGCGAATGTGAATGGGGAAAGGGCAGAGAGAAAGAGAGAGAGAGAGAGAAGCAGAGAGAAAGAACCCCAAGCAGGCTCTGTACTGCCAGCACAGAGCCCTACACAGGGCTCAAACTCCTGAACTGTGAGATCATGATCTGAGCTGAAATCAAGAGTCAGGCGCTTAACTGACCAAGCCACTCAGGTGCCCCTAGAAATTGTTTTTATTAAAAACAAAACAAAACAAAAAACCCGTGTTTTATATGACGAAAAGAAACCCAGCATCACCATACTGGTGGTTATTGTGCAGCATGTCTCACTGTCCCCAGAACCACCTAAATCAGACCACAGCCCAGCAGATGGCCCCTACAGAATATTTTTCTCCTTCTTTATGGCAGGGCCCACATCAGCTCTATGTAGCTGTGGGGACAGGAACAGACCCAGCCACATAGGCTGTGGGCAGAGAATTCCAAATGCCACTAAGGAAAAGGACTTCCCAGGGATATGAAGAAGAGCTCAGCTGGGTCTCCCTGGGTTAAGCAGTTGTGCAAAGGAGAAAGTGATGCTCCATTCTGAATACAGTGTACTGCGTTAAGAGGCTTGGCTGTTGGTCAGCTGCAGTGTCCACTCTCCTGCTAGTTCTCTGTCTTAATCCGTATGATGCTTACACCGAATGAGCAAGTGAACAATCATAAAAACAGATTTGTTCAAGGTAGGAGAAGAATCCAGAAAGAAATGGGATTAGCCTGAATGACAGGACAGACCTTCCCAAGGTTGACTGAGCTGCTACCACAGAGCAGGCCACCAACCTCAGCCCTGTATATAACGCCAGAAGTGTAGATGGAGTCCCTGTGTGAATCTTCAGTGGTTCTCACTATGTAGGAGATGATTTACGGCTTCATCTGCTAGCCAACCAGAATAGAAAAATCGGTTTCTGTTTTTCCTTTAATCATACATGCTTTCTCCCTGATACTTACTCTGGAAAGACCATGGCAGCATTTTACTGATTAAATGTTTATATCCTTTTCTCTTTGGCACAGGTCCAGATGTGAAGAAGCTCTGTGTCCTTAGCCAAATTTTGAAGGATACATCCATAGCCATTAATCCTGTAGTTATTAGCAGCTACAGCCTTGATAATTTTCAGCATGAATGCACATCTATTTTGGAAAAACTGGAGACAGAGGGACAGTTTGCTTTGGCGAGGAGGGTAGCAGAATTAGCTGAGTTACCTGTGGACAACTTGGTTATCAAAGAGGTATCATTAGTCTCTTAAGTTTTTTAAAATCTTAGCTTTTTTTTTTTTTTAATATTTTTATTCATTTCTAGGAGAGAGAGAGAGAGACAGCGTGAGCAGGGGAGGGTCAGAGAGAGAGGGAGACACAGACTGCGAAACAGGCTCCAGGCTCCAAGCTGGCAGTCAGCACAGAGCCCGACGTGGGGCTCGAACCCACGAACCGCGAGATCATGACCTAAGCGAAAGTCGGACGCCCAACCGACTAAGCCACCCAGGCGCCCCAAAAAATCTTAGCTTTTTGAACCAGCATTAGACAGAATCAAATGGTTTATAGGAGAAGAGGCCTTTTTACTTTTGACAGACACATTACTTTCAGAAATGGATGAGCCTAGGATGCCCATTAGCAAAGAATGTGTGCTTTTTTTTTTTTTAAGATTTCTTAAATTTTTTTATTTATTTTTGAGAGAGAGAGAGAGACAGCATGAGCAGGGGAGGGTCAGACAGAGAGGGAGACACAGAATATGAAACAGGCTCCAGGCTCTGAGCTGGCTGTCAGCACAGAGCCTGACGCGGGGCTCGAACCCACGAACCGTGAGATCATGACCTGAGCCGAAGTCGGACGCTTAACCGACTGAGCCACCCAGGCATCCCAAAGAATGTGTGCTTTTAAATTCAGGTTCACTTACAGAATATGCTACAACTGTTGTGCTTTGAATAGAATTAAATCAGGGTGGCTTCATCTTGAACCCCCCCTTCAGTTAGATAAATTTAGAATTGCTTTTCATATTTGTACCGTTCCAGATAAAATATTCAGGATCATCTGTAGCCAAGTCTCACGTTCTCTGGCTTGATGTGGTTTTGACAAGTATGGCATTCTTGGGAGGATTCTCATATATGACACTGCTATATCTAGGAAAGACTAAAAATTGCTCTGTTAAATTTCACAGATAACACAGGAAATGCAGACCTTAAAACACATTGACCAGTGGTCCATGAAACAGGCAAGAATTGGCTTCTGGAAGAAATGTCACGAGAATTTTAAGAGAAATTGCATTTCAAGCAAAGCAGCTTCTTCCTTTTTCTCCGCCCAGGCCCCTGAGGCCCGTGAGTACCCAGCCGAGGGGGGACTGAGCGGCATCGAGGAGCGCCATCTGCTGCTGACGCTGGCAGCACACTGGCTTGCTCAGGGGGACCCGGTGCCTGTGGAGGAGCTGGAGGAGCTGGAGAAGCGGATCTGGCTCTGCCGCATCACCCAGCACACCCTCAAGGAAAACCGAGAGGAAACAGAGCCCAGGTTTTCTCAGCAGATCTCAGCTAGTGGGGAACTTTCCTTTGACAGTGTAGCGAGTGAGTTTTCGCTCTCCACGTTGGCTGCTCTGAACACATCAAAATACTTAGAACTTAATGGCCTTCCATCCAGAAAGACTTGTGAGAACACACTGGGTCAGAAGGAACAGGAGTCACTGAACTTTCTGATCGGACGCCTATTGGACGATGGCTGTGTGCATGAAGCAAGTAGAGTATGCCGGTATTTTCATTTCTATAACCAAGATGTTGCCTTGGTGTTGCACTGCAGAGCGCTGGCTTCAGGGGAGGCTAGTGTGGAAGATCTGCACCCAGAGATCCATGCTGTCCTGCAAAGTGCTGAGCTGCTTGAGGAGGAAGAACCTGGCCTTCCACTAAGGAAAGCCCAGAGCAGTAAGTGAAAGAGATCAAACCATCCTGAGTCCTGAATGGGGCTGTTGGCACTCTTTCCCAGAAAAAAAAAGGGTCCCTTTTGGCATACTAGTTACACAAGTTAAGGGTAATCCATAAACTAGGTAATCAACTAGTCAGTAAAATAGAAACAGTTGTGTCTTATAACTAGCTGTATATCAAACTTAGAGGAAATCTGTCTGACTTGTAGCTAGTTCATTGAAATTTTTTCTGTACCAATAATCATGTTTCTAATTTTACATTGATTTTGACATATGCTGATTTCTGTGTTAATCGTGTATCCTGTTCCCTTGCTGACCTTCCTCATCCTAGTGGTTTTCTTGTCGATTCCTTGGAATTTTCTACAGACAATACTGTCTGTGAATAGAGACGGTTTCATTTCTTCCTCTCCAATCTGAATGCCTATTATTTCTTTTTCTTGTTTTGTTGCACTGGCTGGGACTTCCCGTATGATAGGTAGGAATGGTAAGAGTGGACATACTTGCCTTGTTAATAATTTTAGGGAGAAAGCATTCAGTTTTTTTATTTTTAGTTCAAGTATAATTAACATAAAGTGTTATATAGTTTCAGGTATACGTTATGATTCAACACTTCTATACATTATTCAGTGCTCATCACAATAAATGTACTCCTAATCCTTTTCACCTGTTTCACCTATCCCCCGCCCCCAACACACACACACACCTCACCTCTGGTAACTACCAGTTCATTCTATATGATTTTTTTTTTTTTTTTTTTTTTTNTTTTTTTTAAGAGTACTTATTTATTTTGAGAGAGACAGTGCAAGTTGAGGAGGAGCAGAGAGGGAGAGAGAGAGAGAATCCCAAGCAGGCTTTGCACTATCAGCACAGAGCCCAATGTGGGGCTCAAACCCACAAACTGTGAGATCATGATCTGAGGTGAAATCAAGAGTTGGATGCTTAACTGACTGAACCACCCAGGCACCCCTGTTCTCTATAGTTAAGAGTCTGTTTTTTTATTTGTCTCTTTTTTTCTTTATTCATTTGTTTCTTAAATTCCACATGAGTCCAATTATATAGTATTTCTTTCTCTGACTTATTTCACTTAGCATTATACCCTCTAGATCCATCCATATTGTTACAAATGGCAAGATTTTGTTATTTTTTATGGCTGAGTAATCTTCCATCATGTATATATACCTCATTTTCTTTATCCATTCATCTATGAATGGATAATTGGCTTGGCTCTATATCTTGGTTATTGTAAATAATGCTTCTATAAACATAGGGGTCATATATCTTTTCAAATTAGTAGTTTTGTATTATTTGGGTAAATACCCAGTAGTGGAATTACCAGATCATATGGTAGTTCTGTTTTTAATTTTTTGAGGAACCTCCATACTGTCTTCCACAGTGGCTGCACCAGCTTTCATTCCCACTCAGAGCGCACTGGGGTTCCTTTTCCTCACCAACACTTAATATTTCTTGTGTTTTTTATTTTAGCCATTCTGACAGGTATAAAGTAATATCTCATTATGGTTTTGATTTGAATTTCCCTGGTGATGAGAGATGTTGAGCATTTTTTCATGTGTCTGTTGGCTATCTTTATGTCTTTGGAAAAATGTCTATTTGTGTCTTATATACATTTAGTTGGATTATTTGTGTTCTTTTAGTGTTGTTCTTTATATATTGTTCTTTATATACATAATTTTGGAGATTAACCCCTTATGGGATATTTCATTCGCAAATATCTTCTATTCAGTAGGCTGTCTTTGTTGATGGTCTCCTTTGCTGTGTAAAAGCTTTTTATTTTGCTGTTAGTCTCAATAGTTTAATGTTGCTTTTTTTTCCCTTGCCTGAGGAGACATGTAGAAAAATGTTTCTACAGCTTATGTCAGGTTACTTCCTATGTTTTCTTCTGGGAGTTTTATGTTTTCAGGTCTGACATTTAGGTCTTTACTCCATTTTGAATTTATTTTTGTGTGTACTTTCTCTCTCAAACATTTGTTATAATGATGTCAATATATGACCTCTGACAGGAAAAAATGTACAACACTGTAACTTTATTTTTGGAAAAAATAAATGGTGTGCATGTGCCCATGTACCCATGCAAACCCACCCACAGAAAATAATGCATACCAAGCAAGTAAGAGACCTTATTCTGGTGAATTTGGTGGGGGTGGTATCAAATGGATAAATGACTTTCACTTTTTACTTTATGCACTTCTGTACTGTGATTCATTACACTAAGCATGTAATACTTCTGCATTTAAGATACTACACATGAAAAAATATGCCTTAAAAAGAAAAAAGTAAATAGCCACTCAGACCACATTCTCCCCTGCCTAAAACCCTGCACTGGGGTCACGGTTGTAGGTAAGGCAGAATGAGCTCGCTCTACCCCATCTCACCCACTGAACTCTACATAAAACCTGGCACACAGCAGGCAGCACTAAATGACACAAATTACTTGTTTCTCCCCCTAGTAACCTCCAGCCTGAATGTGACGCTGCCTGAAACCCAAAACTAAGCGCTAAACAAGAGAGAGTGCGCTCTGGGAGAAGCCCTGTAGCGTGGGCTCAAGGAGCAGGAAAGGGAACTGCTAACATCCTTTCTCCCCTCAGCTCCTCAGCAGCCCCTTGGCTGTGGTAGTAGAGGCTGGAGCAGCAGCTGGTAAGATCCAGAACTCAGAGATGAACTTTATTTTTAGAATCGAGGTGTCCTGGTCCTAAGATGATGCAGTGAATCCCTGTTTCCTTTTGCATTTATCCTCCAGTCTGCTGGCCCAGGATGCAGGCACATTCAGGGAAGTGCAGGACAGAATGAGGCTGCTGAAATTCCAGCTGTTGGCTAGTAGATTGAAAAGTAATGCCTCAGGGAGAGAGATTCAGGAGAGCCACACAATAAACTTGTTTATGAACTCCAGGGCTCACTCTTGGACTTTGCATATATAGACCTGCTCCTAGTCAGCATATCAAGACTCTGAGAATGGAATTAACGACTACACTACCCAAGCTGCAGGCTGAGCACAGGATGTTACACACATAGAATGAATGGCGCCCCACAAAGGATTTGAAAGCTGAGCTGATATTAAAATCACAGCCCAGGGATGCCTGGATGACTTGGCCGATTAAGCATCCAGTTCCTGAGGTCAAACCCTGAATCGGGCTCTCTGCTATCAGCACAGAGCCTGCTTCAGATCCTCTCCCTCCCTCACTCTCTGCACCTCCCCTGCTCACAGTCTCTCTCTCTCTCTCTCTCTCTCAAAAATAAATTAAAAAAACATTAAAACAATATGGTCCTTAGAAAAAAAAACTGGGGCGCCTGGGTGGCCCAGTCGGTTAAGCACCCGGCTTCGGCTCAGGTTATGATCTCACGGTTCGTGGGTTCAAGCCTTGCGTCAGGCTCTGTGCTGACAGCCAGCTCAGAGCTTGGAGCCTGTTTCATATTCTGTGTCTCCCTCTCTCTCTGACCCTCCCCTGCTCACGCTGTCTCTCTCTCTCTCTCTCTCAGAAATAAATAAAACATTAAAAAAAAAAAACAAAAAAAAACAACACAACCCAGTCCACAGAATGTGGGTTGGATATTGTAGCCCAAACCTAACCAGGTCAACTGTCTGCTTAAAAACAAAACAAACCAGCATTCTTCATAAGATTTAAACAAGAACCAGAGTGTCAGAACATACTACTCAAAATGTCAAGGATGGAACTCGAAATTACTTGAAGTTTTAGGCTTATGTGTTTCACCAAATGTAGGTAGTTTTCAGATATTTTTTCAGCACTGTCCTTGTAATTCTCTCTTTCTGGAACTCTAGTGACACAAATCATAGAACTTTTGTTACTGTCTTACAAGTCCCTGTGACTTTATTCAATTTTTTTTCCTTTGTTGTTCAGCTTGCATAATTTTTATTGTCTTCAGATTGGACAATTTCTCTTTGTCCATTTTCAGTTTCACTGACTCTTTCCTCTGGTATTTGCATGCCGCTGTTGAGTTTATTTCTGCAATTTTAAATTTTCAGTTATTTTTCATTTTCAGAATTTCTATTTTATTCTCTATTCCTTGTTTCTTTGAGACTGTTTTTCTGTTTGTCTCAAGAACACGTATAATTGCTTGTTGGCACAATTTGTATGATAGCTGCTTTGAAAGATAGTTTCTTCAACAAATGGTAATTCCAACATTCATGTCATTTTAGTACTGAGTATATTTTTGTGTATTTAGAAAGCAGGAGAGAGGCAGAGAGAGAAACCCAAGCAGATTCCACACTGTCAGTGCAGAGCCCATCTCGGGGCCTCATCCCATAACTGCAAGATCATGACCTGAGCCCAAATCAAAAGTTGGACACTTAACTGATTGAGCCCCCAGGCACCCTGGACCTCATGCTTTTTAAAGGCTGCAGAACATTCTATATGAATACACTATTTAACAATGCTGTATTGATACACACTTAAATTCTTCAATTTTGTTTTTGCTGTTAGGAAGACTGTGATCTAAATTCTCCCTTCTACATTTTTTTTCCTGATAGAAACCCTTTCTCAAATTAAGATCAGTTTCTTCTATTTTTGGCTGAGCATTTTTTTAATTTTTAATTTTTTAAATCAGGAATGGATTTTAATGTTTATCATGCCTTCAGGCCTCTATCTGGATGACCCTTGGTTTTTGTCATTTCTGATTTGGAAAAATCCCTCAGAGTCTGTAGAAGATTGATCTGGGGAGAGGGAGGCTGGCAGCAGGGGCTGGTGGCATGAAGGGTCATGAAGACTGTACCTAAGGCAGTGACCCAAGAGATATTTTAGAGAGACAGTCCGCTAGACCTAGACTTATGTGATATAAGAGGAAATTAGGGGGGTGCATGGAGGAGGGTTTAGCAGACATCTTTGATAATCTAGAGTGTTCATTGGGCGGCTTAGAGTCTTCCGTAGCCTCTGAGGCCTTTGAAGTATCCTGGCCTGGGATTTCCTGGAAGAAGGCAATGAAATAAGTTTAAGTGGGGTGTGAGCCCAGTCAAAAGTGATCCCAGATCCAGGGGGAGTCATGGAGGTGCAACGGGAGGAAGGTGTGAGCAGAAAGACTGTGTCATAGGGGGCTGGGGAGAGGCCTTCGTTTGCCAGCTTAAAGCCCCCCTCAGACCTGTATCTGCTTCCAGCTTCAAGTTTGGATAGTCAGTCCTTTGTGATGCTGCCCCCCAGCGATGAAGTGGTGACTAATCTGGAAACTCTGACGAGCAAATGCCTCCATGGGAAGAACTACTGCCGGCAGGTCCTGTGTCTGTATGAACTTGCCAAGGTACGTGCCCAAGGGTGGGGCCTCCGGGGCAGCTGAGGGAGGGAAGCAAGAAGATAGAGATAGATTTTGGATGCTGCCAAGCTGGCCCTTCACATGATAACCATGACACGAGAGCAGATGTCTCATCAGGATGTCAGCCCCAGTAAATCCGTCCCTGGGAATACTGGGGATGCCAGGCCAAGGGCCAGGCCTTTTGAGTCCTGGCTGTGCCCCAGCCAATCAGAAGGGAGGGCAAGAAATTTCACTTTTCTGGGCTCCTGGTTGTCCATCTATAAATGACTTGACCATGAAGCCCTTTCTAACCCTAATATCTTATTTAGCTTCAGGATTGTTTGGAGATCTCCAAATGGGGGAGAGCCGAAAATAAATTATAAATTAAAATGAGATGTGATGGCTGTAAAGACAAGAACCAGAGCAACCAGGAATTGTTTGTGGCTTTGTGCTGATTGAGGGGCAAAAATAATAGACTCGAAGAAGTAGAACATAAGAGAAATCATAGTAGGCATGAAAGCCCTTTGGAAGGGCTTCTTTGGAGACTGAGGGTTTTGCTGCTGCTGTGGGAACAGCAGAGCAGGGGCCCTTGCCTTTTATTCGACTTTCTTACATTTCATAATGTTTGAAAAGCTCGGTGTTCCACAAGAGATGAATCACCTGGTGTTTCTGAAGACAAGCCTCTCTTTCTCTTCCTTGGATTCAGCTCATTGGTGAAGAGAAAGAAAGGGCTAGAAAACAGTGCTTGCTTCTTCTAAGGGTCCTGCTCAGGGGGAGGGATCTTTAAGTAGAGTCTGTCCACATGGGATTCCAGAAAGGGCTGCCTTTGGCTAGCTCTTTTCCTGGCTCCTGACAGCAGCTTTGACCAGCTTTGCCTTCCTCTTAGGAGTTGGGCTGTTTGTACACAGACGTGGCTGCTCGGGACGGGGAGTCCATGCTCCGGGCGATCTTGGCCTCTCAGCAGCCCGACCGATGCAAGCGGGCCCAGGCTTTCATCAGCACCCAGGGCCTCGAGCGAGACACGGTGGCTGAACTTGTAGCTGAAGAGGTGACTCGCGAGCTGCTGACCCCGTCAGAGGGAACAGGTGCCCCACCTTCCCTCCCCCACCCCACCCTCGGCTTTCAGACCACGTTCCCACATTGCCAGCATTAGGGATCTGGATGTCACTTTGGTGTGCATCCTGCATGCTGCCCTCTGTGGCTGCCAGGCTGCACTCGTCAGGGGAGAGAACACATTGCATTTATTTTGTTATTGTTGCTTTTTGTTTATTATTTTATAATTATGCTTAGAGTAGCTGTGCCTTTCTCTGAGCTGACGAACTCCTGCTGACATGTAAGATGACCACTAAGCCAAGTTATCTGAGCTCTGCAAAGCAAACAGCTGCACTGGGAGCTCCTTCCACATTACTGGGCAGAGTGGGCCTCCTGGCGTGGGGCTCTTAGCATTCTCTCAGCTCTCAAGGTTAAATGCAGCCCCTTTCTCACCATCTTTCTGTACAGGACATAAGCAGATGTTCTCCCCAGCAGAGGAAAGCCAGACATTTCTTCAGCTGACCACTCTGTGTCAAGACCGCACGTTGGTAGGCATGAAGCTGTTGGACAAGATTTCCTCCGTTCCCCATGGGGAATTGTCCTGTAGTAAGTTCTTGGCCATTTTCTTACTTGTTTGGGTGCAATCCGTTCTCCAAGAAGTCTCCCGGAGTTAGTCTTTCCAAAACTCAACTTGGATCCTTGTTCCTGCTCTGGACCTCTTCCCCTCCAGCATGGTTTATAAGTTCTCGGTGGAGAGCGATCAGTCCATTGAAGAAATTCAAAAAATACATATGGAAACACAGCCCAAAATGTAAAATCACACAAGAAGAGAACCTTATAACATTTGCCATAACACTGACCTTACCTTACTCTCACATTACCCTGCAAAGTGGATAATCCAGTCCTCACTTTACAAGGAGACTGAAACAGAGAAATTGATTGATTTGTAACTGTTATGTGTCAGAAGTGTTACCAGTCCATGTGTCTTGAAAGCCTGCTCGTTCTCCACAATATCTAGTTCATTCTAGGCATTCAGTAGTATGTGTCCCTTTCATCTTTCTCTAGGGAAGTCTATAGGCGTTTTTTTAAAAATGGCATTATCCTGGGTATACTGTTTATAATTACTTTATGAACATGCTGTCATTAGCATCGTTCCATGACCATATTCTTCTGTATCATTTTCATTGGTTACACAGTATTTTCATGTAATTAAAAAATTTTGTACCTTATTTTGGGACCTTTAGATTGCTTCCAATTTTTTGTATTAAACACTGTGACAAGCATCCTTATAGGCATGTTTACATGCACATCCATGATTATTTCCCTCAGATGAATTCCTGATTCAAGAGTATGCCTATTTTTTTTTTTAATGTTTTATTTATTTCTGGGAGAGAGAGAGACAGCATGAGCAGGGGAGGGTCAGAGAGAGAGGGAGTCACAGACCGAAACAGGCTCCAGGCTCTGAGCTGGCAGTCCGCACAGAGCCCGACGCAGGGCTCGAACCCACGAACCGCAAGATCATGACCTAATCGAAAGTCGGACGCTTAACCGACTAAGCCACCCAGGCGCCCCAAGAGTATGCCTATTTTTAAAGCTTTATATGTCTGTTTCCAAACTTTACTCCAAAGCTGGCGAGGCCAAGGATTTCAGAGGATTGGCAGGGAGTCTTCCCCAGGCAGGCTGTCTGCATAGGCCCCTCTACCCTGCTGCCAGGGTTCGCAGTCCTTTCTTATCCCTGACTGCCTCACCTACCCAGCCACAGAGCTGCTGATCCTGGCTCATCACTGCTTCACACTGACGTGCCACATGGAGGGCATCGGCCGAGTCCTGCAGGCTGCCCGGCTGCTTACAGACAAGCACTTGGCCCCCAGTGAGGAGTACGGGCTGATGGTGAGTCACCCCTGACCCCCGACCCTCCATCCTGAGGACACCTTTGAGAGAACAGATAGACCAAGGACCGGTTCAGAGCTGACATGGTCTTAGGGAGTTTGCTCATCTGGATACCGCTGCCTACTTGGGAGCTGGCTGGGCAGCTGAACCCTCTGCTTCAGGTTATGATTGCTATCAAAATCAGAGCAGAGGTTGCCCCAAAGGCACAGACATCATGAGGGTCTGTGCCATGCTCCAGGCTGTCCTTCCCCCTTGCCAGGGCAGTTCATTTATCTAGAGGGCTGAGACAGCTCTATTTCCCTCCCAAACAAGGTTCAGTGTTGTCTCTGAATTGAAATGAGCTGACAGCTCACACCTCCTGTGCCTCCCCAAACTCCCCAGGCTTGTAACCGACCCAGCGTGGGTGAGCAAGCCACGGGGCCCTGTAATAAGGTGCGGTGGGAAGAGGAAGCACGCCTGCCCACCACGTCACTTCCGTGCTTATGTTTATAGAGGACTGAGGAGGAGACAGCCAGTGGTGGCCCAGTGACGAACCTTTCTGAATCCTCCAGAGGAGGCCCCATTGTTGGGTACATGGGAAGGGAGGGAGGGAGCTAAGAATGGCAGCCTTGCCATTAGCCCTTCTGCCCTCTGGAGGTTAAATGATGAGGGCGCGGCCCTCTAGCCGATGCTGATGCAAGCTGCCCTCCCTCACCCTTTCCAGGTGCGCCTGCTCACTGGCATTGGAAGGTATAATGAGATGACCTACATATTTGATCTGCTGCATAAAAAGCACTACTTTGAAGTGCTGATGAGAAAGAAGTTGGACCCGGTAGGTGTACAGTATTTTGCGCGCCAGGATGGCATATACTGTTGACTTTACAGTTGACTTCTCAGGAATAATCCCAGTCAGGGTGGCCCCCTGGGATCAGAGGAACGGAATTAAAGAATTCCCTAGGACACACACTGTGACCAGTAGCTTAAAGTTACAGAGTTCAGACTAGGTAGGGATTATGCCTACAGATGTTAAATAATGAAGAAAATAAGTTTGTGCACTTCCTGTCAGCCTGTCACCTGCCTCTGCTGTCTGAATGCTGGCTCTGGGGGAGCCAAAACCCTTCCTTGGAGCCATGGAGAAGTGGATTAACCAGCTTAGAACGCTGTGTCTGATGGCTTGGAGTGAAGTGTTTTCAAGGGACCATAAGAATGTGTGTTGCCAAGAGCCTCTAGGAAGTGAATGCTGAGGCCTGGGCCTGGAAGGCTATGGGGCAGCTTATGGTGATAATCAGGAAGGAGGCCTGACCTGTCAGGCCTCTGGGCGCTTCTGTCTCCAGCATGCCGTGTGACACCAGGTGTGTCACGTACAGTGCCTCTGTTCCCAAGTCATTCATTTGGCTGATTGATTGCTTCAGCCTCTTTCACCTCTGAAGATTTAAAAACCAAGGCACATTTTTGGCTTCTGGGAACTTCAGCTCAGCCAATCAGGACTAAGAGATAAAGAAGAAAAACTCTCCCCGGTGCTGGGCTAGTTTCAGGACAGACCAGTCCAGCTGTCAGGAGAGGAACGAGTCCTGCTCATAGGTACACCTGCAGGATGCCCTCAGGGGGGTTGGCTTTGTTTTTTAATTGTTTGAGGCATTTTTGTTTCTGCATGTGAATATTCTTTTAGTACTTTTTTCCTGATTACAAAAGTAGTGCATATTCATTGTAGAGACACTTGGAAAACAACAAAGCAGAAAAACATCCTCTCTGGACCACTGGGAGACGGCCACTGCTAACAGTCTGGTGTGGGCCCTTTCTCTGCTCATGCACCCAGAAACACATATGTGTACATAGTTACATATTTTAGCAAAACTTTTATGCTGTGTAGACAGGAAATAACCTGCTTTTCTCACTTAATAAGCATGTCATGAGTATTTCCCAACCAACATTGGCTTTAATGGCTACATGGTATCATTAGTCCTTATTCTGGGCATCTGGATTCTTTCTAATGGTTTGCTATTAAGTATCTGTGTTACGTCCACCTCAGCACTTTTCTCTGCTTATTTCTTAAGGGATAGATTCCAAAATACGGAACTGTTAGAGTAATCCACGTGTGCACATTTTTTAGGGTTCTCCCTTCTGACATGTTTCACCGTTCACATTTGAGAGGACATGCCTGTTTTCTTATACTTAGGGTAGCGTCAACTTTTGTATTCATTTTTGCTTATCTTTTCCTTTTTCTTGGGAGTTTTCAAGGAACTTTCAGAACCAAGGGACTCAAGTCAGTCATGCCCCCCCTCACAGTCACTGGTTGACCTATCAACTCCCTTTTTTCCCTGGGCAGAGCGGTACCCTGAAGACAGCCCTGCTGGACTACATCAAACGCTGCCGTCCCGGGGACAGTGAGAAGCACAACATGATTGCTCTGTGCTTCAGCATGTGCCGGGAGATCGGGGAGAACCACGAGGCGGCTGCCTGCATCCAACTGAAATTGATCGAGTCTCAGCCCTGGGGTGAGCAGAGCTCACAGCAGCGCCCCCAGGCCAATGCTGCCAGCCAGCAAAGGTTTTTGGGACTAAGAAGGGCTAGAGCCCAGGAGATTAATACCCTCTTCAGCTGCTAACGGCCACTCAGTGGGGCCCCAGCTGTGCAGACAAGAGATGGAAGGGGTTTTGGAAGGCATTTGCCCCTCTTATAGCCCGTGCGCCCGGGGTGACATCGATCTGGAATTAATGTGTACACTGAGGCCTGTTTTGATGCTTCTGAGACTAGATGAACCCTACTCCAGAATGTGCACTTCTGGCCCAGTAGCCTTTACATGAGACATGCCCACCTCCCTGTGAATGAGCTGGGATGTTTCTTGTCCAGCCCACCATCACTGAATGGGGTGGGAGCAGCCAGCCTCGGGACTCAGACACACCCCACAGGTTTCCCCTTCTCTCCTGCAGAGGAGCGCCTCAAGGACGGGCACCACCTGAAGCAGCTGCTGCTGAAAGCCCTGACTCTGATGCTGGATGCGGCAGAGAGTTATGCCAAGGTAATAACGGAGAGTCTTATTCCAGAACAGCCTTAGGGCTTGGTGTCTGCAGTAGAAATGATCTGATCTTCTCCCTGGGCTCTTCCAAGTGAAGAGGGACGCAGCCTTGTCCAACTGGGAGCGGAAGGGGTGAGTTCAGTTGCTGGAAGGTTCATGGGGGACCTGCCAACAGTCTCTTCCTTTGTCTTCCTCTGCCCTCGTCCCTCAGGACTCCTGTGTGCGACAGGCCCTGCACTGTCACCGGCTCACCAAGTTGATAACGCTGCAGATTCACTTTCTGAACACTGGCCAGAACACAATGCTCATCAACCTGGGCCGCCACAGGCTGATGGACTGTATCATTGCTCTACCTCGGTTCTACCAGGTAAGCATGGAAGGAAATCGAGCCAGCTTTCCTGCCGTCCCTCTCCTAGGGCCCATGGATTGAATCACTTGCCTAAAACATCAGGACTAGAGACAGAGTCAGGACAATTCTAAGCTTTTACCTTTAGCTGTCTGATACACCAAATTGCTTTTCACGGCAGGATTTGTTAGCGTACTGTTTGGACAGAGGTTGGAGGCTGCTGCTAGGACGGCAGAAAGGCAGACACATTCCTGCTAAGGACTGAGTAGCTCTGAGCCCCGGTGTTTCCAGGATGCTGCACCTGGGTTAGCACAGGGAGTCAGGGCTGCTGGGAGGCTGGCTTTAGCACTTGAGTGAGAAAGGGTTACCAGGGAATCAGCCCCTTCCCTGTCCCTTACACAGTTGAGTTAGTGGGAAAAATAGTGTTTCTCAGCAGTTTTATTAATTCATTGTGAAGATTAAAAACACCGCAGGAAGATGTCTGGGGTTTAAGGGAAATGTCAAACGAACACCAAACTTTTCCCCAATGTTAGTACAGAGATGCTGGTGATGGTCACATTCACCGAGAGTGTATGAAGTTGTTTTCTAGAACACCTTGCCTTCCATTTTATATCAAATAGGGTCTAATGGTACCTTTTTTCCCTCCATCCTTTTATAAGGCTTCTATTGTGGCCGAGGCCTATGACTTTGTTCCTGATTGGGCTGAAATTCTATACCAACAAGTGATTCTTAAAGGAGACTTCAATTACTTGGAAGAATTTAAGCAGCAAAGGTTATTAAGATCTAGTATATTTGAAGAGATTTCAAAAAAGTAAGTATTAAAATGACTCTGCTTTGAGATAAGGCATGGGTTAAGAATTCTATGGCTAAATAAAACATGTCTTCAGCTGCCTGAGATGGCAAACAGATGTCAAGAATCCCCAGGGGCACCTGGCTGGCTGGCTCAGCTGGTTGAGCATCAGAACTTTTGGTTTCGGCTCAGGTCATGATCTCGCAGTTGATGAGATCGAGCCCTGCATCAGGCTCTGCACTACCAGTGCCTGGGATTCTCTCTCCCTCTCAGAATAAATCCACTTAAAAAAAAAAATCTCCAGAAGCAAGAGATTTTTAAACAAATTTATGCAAGTAGATGAATGAGAACAGTTCACTTACAGCACTCTGAATTTAAAATGGGAGGATAGCTGTTCAACTTGTCCAAGGTGCCGAAAACTCTAAACCTCAGAGGTCACCTTTGGGGTACTGAACTTACTGCAATTAAAGTGAGCATTAAGATAACATTTTTAATGAAATAATTTCATGTGTATCTAGGACCCCTCATATCACAGAATTTCTCAGATTCCAGCATCCTCTCCTATGTAAGTAGCTGGGTCAGAGTAGACAGCCCTCGCTCATGATACAGTATCTTAACTTGCACATTCTTCTGTTTCTTTTCTAGATACAAACAGCATCAGCCTAGTGACACAGTTGTGAAAAACCTGAAGAAGTTACTCACGTATTGTGAAGATGTCTACTTGTATTACAAGCTTGCATATGAACACAAATTTTATGACATTGTAAATATGCTTCTGAAGGACCCTCAGACTGGCTGCTGTCTAAAGGACATGCTAGCAGGTTAGGTGGATTCAGACAGGAGGGTGGTTACTGCTGAGATGCCATAGATACCTGTTTTCTTGTACTGAAGTGAGTTAACGACAGATGTTTGTTCAGAATAACACGTTAGGGATATTTGCTGTCAAGTTGTAAAACCCCAGGACTGACCATAACCAGTCCTCCGTGAATAGTGGGTAAATGAGAGAATTTTCACAAGGAAATTCTTATTTAAAAGTGATTGTTCATCTCCACCACTTCAGATAGTATATAATATTGGTATAAAGATCAAAACCTCCATCTTCCTGAAGATGGCTTCTATTTAGATATGCATTTAGTGATTAAAGAATATCTGTGCCTGCAGATTCCAGTTTCAAAGTTATTTAATATTATTTACACAGTTAAGGAACAGATGATACATTTCCATTTGTTAGAAACTGATCTCTATAATAAAATAGATTTTAAATTCACTGTATGTCATTATTACTGCCAAGGAAATCTTAGCCCTTGTCTGCCTTAAAATAATCTTTCTTTTACTGTAATTATTGCTGTGTAGTCATTGCTTTCTGTTAATTCCTCAAATCACTTAGACGGCTCTTGCTCTTGGTATAGTCTACAGAGCTTTGATTGAGGTTCCTATTTCCTATTTGAAATTTAAAACATTTTTTGTTCTGTTCCTACTTTTGATTTTCTGACGGTTTCAAAAAAGACTCCAACCACAAATTTGGTTAAGTTGCTTAAAATATATAATAAAGAAGATCATTCAGTCTATGCTTACAGCCGTAACCTGAGTAATCTCAATTACTCCAAATAAATAAGCTCTTCTAGGTACGGAGTTAGGCCTTAGTTTATTATCTAAGTAAGCAAAAAATCTGCCCAAATAAATAAGGAGAGGAAGGCAGCCCTATACCTTTGTTGCTCTCAGGTGATACTATTCAGGGCCTGGCATATCATTTTGTCTTAAAGCTGTAACTGCTCATCAGGCATTTATTAATAGCTTTGTAAGTATACAGAGATCTCTAGGCCCAAGAGCTGTGTTCTATACTCTCCAAAAATATCTCTTGGGAGTTAACACAAAATTTAAGTCCTCACAATAGTGATTTTATTAAATTAGTTGCTTTATAAAACATTGCAGATGTCATAATTGTTAACATAACAATTTACCAAACTGTAGTCAACTGGTGCAGTTTGCCGAGCATGTTTTATAAAGGAAAGGAAATGCCAAAACCCTGTTAAAGTTGTTCCATTGCAGCCCAGGAGAACAAAGGAGGATTGTTCAGACACTTAAATCAGGGAAATGAAACAGGTAAAGAGCTTCCCTCCCCCGTCTGAAGCACTGTGTCAGCAGAACAGTCTGATAAACAGAAACTAGACAGTCTATGCATTCAAGAGGTTCCCCAACTTGTAATGCAACGCAGTAAGGGAGCGGTTTACCTTCTTCAGCTTTGAAGTTGGAAGGTTTTGGTCATTTAATTTTTAAATATCAAGCTAGTGCTTTTCAGCCGTTGTATCTCCACTCTTGAGATAAGCAGTCTTCTTCACAATGTATTTTTAATATCCTCACGCTCAATTTTAAGACAAAGCAATTTTAATACTAGGTGCACACGGCATGCCCTTGCTGCAAACTGCTTTTCTTGACAAGTTATGAAGTAGTTCAAGGAGGTATGGTTAAGGCTGTATTACTGAATGGTGCTGGTAAATACTCCACAATTTTTGTCATGTTGCAACTTTTGTTTCCAATTCAGTGACTGCTGCTATGGAATCAGAGAGCAACAATGACAACATTATTAGGTTTTTGTTTTTGTTTTTTAACTATGATTTAGTAGCAACTGAGGTTCCCAATTTTAACCCCTTGGCAGCAAGATCCAAGTTCCCTCATTCGCACATTAGCACCTAAGTGTCAAGGGGTTAAATAACCAGCACAAAAGATACTGCACTTCTGATTGTAGCATTTGGCAGAACTGAAAGGAAAGGAAGTTGTGCTACATGTTGAAGGGATTGTGGGCAACAGAAAGAAGACACCAGGAGAAGATAAAATGTCACATGAAGTCTTCATAGTCCTGTACATATCCTCCATCATAACCACCATAATCTGCCAGATCGTCTTTCATGGTGGCCTTTAATCCCCCTCCAGGAACCACGCCTTTCTTCTTCTTTTTGGCTTTGCTTTGCTAAAGACAAAAGAGAGTTAATTCATGAGACTGTCTACCTATGAGCAGCTTTTCTGGTACAGAAACCCTCACCGAGACACTAAAGCCTCGGGTACCCCCCCCCCCAAAAAAAAAAACCTTCAGGAGAGATCTCAAGACCTAACCCCAGGAAATGTCTATTAATTTCCAAAGAAAACTCTGAACATGTCTGTGAACAAAAGGACAGTAATGCCACTCATGCCCCAGCTCTATTCCAATTTAAGTTTTAGTTCAGACTCCCAGTACACTCCACCCCCATCCTAATGTGACAGGCATTTCCCCTGCATGTTTGCCCTTACCTTTTCTTGCTTTTGTTTTTCACTGCAAAGCACAGTCAATGAATTGGTAATCTTTTTCAAGTCATCAATTTCCACTAAAAAAAAGGAAAAAGGAATTACTGAAGTTAATGATGGACAAATTAGATGTAGTAATTTTGAAAAGGCTATGAATTTGTCCTGTTAAACATAAGACAAAGAATCATGAGTCAGTCTATGGCTAGGCTCACAAATCAGAACTATTTAAAATAGCTAACTCCAGCAACAAAACTTTCTTTACCTCCTATAACCAAGACACCACTGTTTGAAAAGAAACCAGAAGTGTCTTTAGTGTTCCCTACTGTATACCCCCTTACTCAGTCTAAACATGTGAAGGGGCAAAAAAATAAACACATGGAGGATAACCATGCCTTTCCACAACTTTGGGGTCTCTATTTTCTATCACTTCTAAGATGGGAACCAGAATGAAAACAGTAGGTTATTTCAGAAATCTCAGTGTCCTACTAGGAGACAAGTCTGTTTAGTGGACAAAACATCCTTCGATCTTTTTTTTTTTTTTAATTTTAACATTTATTTTTGAGACAGATCACGAGCAGGGGCGGGGCAGAGAGAGAGAGGGACACACAGATGGGAAACAGGCTCCAGGCTCTGAGCTAGCTGTCCACACAGAGCCCGACACGGGGCTCGAACCCACAAACTGAGATTATGATCTCAGCCGAAGTCGGACAACCGACTGAGCCACCCAGGTGCCCCTACATAACTTCAATCCTTATAAAAATATCAAGCTGAAACACATCAGTTTTAGCTACCAAAAGAGTGTTTCAGTTTTGGTTAGAGAGCACCTTCAAAAATAAGAAAAAAAGTATGTGTATATCACTAATCAGATTAAGAACTCCCAGCTTAGTAATGGTTTCTCAAGGAAACCCCAATTTAAAGTTCACTGTGCAGAATTCCTTTTTCTCAATCTTAAAAACAGCAGTGCTAGCAAAAACAGTCCTTTCCACATAAGTGCCACACCACCCCTGGTTTTTACTCCCACACACCCTGTCTCTGAAATGTATGACTCCTTTCAGGGCATGGCACCACACCCACAGACCCAGAATATAGGCAGGTACCTGTTCTATTGAGCAACTTAAACCTAGTCACAGACTTCCTTGTTTGTAAAATGAACAGACACTTGCTGTGGTCACACTCAACTCTAAAATCCCATATGCTCAGAGACCATTTTCCCCAAAAGACACTTCCTAGTCCGTTTAAGATATAATTAGATAAAAGAATAAGCTAGTGTTTTATCAGCTCTGTATTTCAGCAAAGTCCAGATGTTCCTTGGGGAAGCCATTTTAAAATCATTAAGGCAGCCTCAAAAACCAAAACCCCTCAAACTCCCTGGGAATTTGCAGAACATTCCCAAGGTAACTTCTAAAAAAGGAAATCCTAAGTCTATTATAGCATCCCCCAAAAAAGTCAACCTTCATCCTCCTGAGTATGACGTGCTCTTACTAAAGTCCGCCCACAGAGTTAGAATTACTTACATGAAATACACACATCTCGAACTAAAGCTTCCAAAAAACTGGCATAATATAGTGACTTTTCATATTGTGTAATTTTATCTTTTAGTAACTTTCCAAACTCGGTGAAGTCATCTCTTGAAGATGGATTCATAGCATCTATTCCATAAACTGTATTATTAACACCTGCAAGAGAAGAAGGGGCACTAAAAATATCAGATTTTTTTTTTAAATTTATAAACCAATTAGGTATGTGAACAACCCTGTTATTGCATGCTAAAGCAGAAGTTCTTAACCTGGGTCCACTGGGATTCTTGGATAGAATTCAGGAGGTCTGTGAATTTAGATGAGATCAAAGATTACAGCTTTACTTTCATTAACCTCTAATTTAGCATTTTCTTCCATTTTGATTATAGGCAACAAATCTCAGTGGTCATAACTAGCAAAAACCTATCACTAGGAAAAATCAGATATTTTCATATCACATTACAGTTGTAGTTCTCTTAAAATATTGTTTTGGTCATCATTACTTTCAAATTATATTACTTAGTAGATAAAACTGCCACTAGATCTTATTTAATGCTTTAAGAAGCACATTATTACTGTATCTCAAGTCTTTTTAATATTATACCCATTTCAACATAACAGGCTTCCTTAGTAAGTAAAATTCTGTGTAGTTTTGTTTCTGTATTTAAAAACATCATATCAAGAAGGAACTTGTAGTTTTCACCACAGCACCAAGAGAGTCCCTGGCACAAAAAGGATGTTTTCAAAGTATATGTCTAGGAACAGCCTGCAGCAGGGGAGGACCTGGGTGGCTCAGCTGAGCGTCTGACTCTTGATTTCGGGTCAGGTCATGATCCCACTGTCATGGAATCAAGCTCTGCATCAGGGTCCAGGGTGAGTGTGAAACCTGCTTGGGATTCTCTCTGCCCCCTCCCCCTCAAAAAAAAAAGGTTCCTGTCACAGTATACAGCTGACTCCAGAAGCCAAGTAGGGATAAACCATGTGTTGAAATCCCAACAGAGGGGCACCTGAGTGGTTCAGTCATTTAAATATCTGACTTTGGCTCAAGTCATGATCTTGCAGTTTGCTGGTTTGAGCCCCGCATCAGGCTCTGTGCTGACAGCTCAGAGCCTGGAGCCTGCTTCGGATCCTATGTCTCCCTATTTCTCTGCCCCTCCTCTGCTCATGCTCTCTCTCAAGAGTAAGTAAACATTAAAAAAAAATTTTTTTTTAAATCCCAACACAAAGAATCTGGCCTAAAAGTATTCTAGGCTAAGGGACAGTATACTTTGTATCTTCCTCAATAGCAAACTAGTTGTTAACAGTATCACTGATTCAGTATTTTAGTATGGGAAATACAACATTAAAACCCTATTAACCAAATGATGGCTGTATGAATCCATGTTTTTGCCTTGTAATCTGTAATTGTGGTCCCATTTTAGAATTTATAAGTACCATGTAAACTCTTGTCTTTAATAAATACTTGGCTGGGTGTTACCATGCTATGAAGACACTGGATAATGGCTGCATGCCCTCTGCACTGAGGTGTGTGCACAGAAGCAACCACAGCAACTCCTCAGATGGCCAGCAACTCTCGGAGTAAGAAAATCACACCTCCCACAGAAAGGACAATGATCTCTTGTCAGCCTGCCTGATCCCATTTTAAAGAACAGGAAGGATGGGGATACAATTAGCTCTAGGTTTCAAAGTTCTTTAACTGTTTCAACATGATCTTCTACTCTGAAAAGTACTCAATAGGTAATGACAACAATGAGCTTAATTAAACAAAAGGAGAACTTTTAACTACTTCTTCGGCCATGTTTCTTACTTTCCCCTTCATGTCACATCTCTCTCCCCCTAGAACACTCCAAACTTCCCTACATACAGGATCCTGAGTATGTTTTTTATCTCATGTACCAAGCACAGCTGTAACACGGCACAGAGAAATGGAAGCCTGCTAAAGACAGGGCATGTTGAGGGCCAAGAAGGGTCACAGAAAGAAATGATCCGGAGCAAAGGCACAGCTGAAGCTGAATGTCCCACAAGGACATTCTTATCTAGATTTAAGACAATAGGACAGCCTTATAGTTACTTTAATACTTAAACCTCAAAGTCAAAGACCTCACATTTCATCCAAATTTCATCCAGCTGATAAATTTAAAGAAACAGTAAACTTTGTTTGGGTCCAATGATTTATCTTAATAACCTTTTACGTGATACTCAAAACATAATCATTAAAAAATCTGAAGATGTATTTCACTCTGCCTTAAGCAACTAAACAAATATAGAATAAAAACTGCTTCTAATATCTAAGTTAGCCAGTATTGTTATGCCAAAAAAGATGTTTTCTAAACTTTAATAACTAGTCAGACTTCCGCAATATGCACTTGGAACTTCAATATTTCACAGCAATCACCCCCTCCCTGCACCTTACCGAAAGTTTCTTTTGCTAATTCAAGGTCTGACTCTTCTTGTAATTTCTTTAGCCGCAGTTTATCTGCTAATTGTTCTTCTGGTGTTAGCACTTTAGGCTCTTCAGGTTCTTCTAACTAAAATGAGACAGAAAGGAAGTTTTAAAACAACTGGGATTACGATGGAGCAGTACGTTTTTGTTGTGTAAATTTTTTAATAAAAAATTATAAATAACAGCACTTATAAAGAGTTTATTATATTTCAGGCATCCTTCTAAACACTTTAGACGTTCTTATCCTGATTTTACATGAAAAAAATTTGAGGCACAGAGAGGTTAAGCAACCTGCCTATGGTAACAGAAGGTTAACACAGCTGCTGTGTGCTAATGTGAGAGAGCTGAGTTTAGAACCCAAGACGACTGGGTTTACTTTCACAGCCTTTTTTAAAAGATATGGAATTGAGATTGTAGACAAGGGAAAAATCACACTCTCACATTCTGCTGCTAAAGACTGTATATTGAAACAACCTTTCTACAGCAACTTGGTAATGTGCATCAAGTCTTAAAATACTTTTATATGCTTTATGTGGAATCAATTCCACGTCTACGTATTTATCTTAAGAAACCAAAAATGCACACTAACATTTAGTCACAAGAATGTCCAATGGAGTATTACTTATAATTTCAAATAAGTTTAGACATAACCCAAATGTTCAACAAAAGAATAGTTAAACTATGCCACAGCCAGGGCACCTGGGTGGCTCAGTCGGTTAAGCATCCGACTTCGGATCAGGTCATGATCTCACAGTTGGTGGGTTTGAGCCCCGCGTTGGGCTGTGTGCTGACAGCTGGCTCAGAGGCTGGAGCCTGCTTCAGATTCTCTATCTCTCTCTCTGACCCTTCCTGCTCACATTGTCTCTGTCTCTTTCTCTCTCTCTCACAAATAAAAACATTAAAAATTAAAATATGCCACAGCCATATGACAATACAGAATAACAGGTTTGAACAGCATGGGTCCACTTATTCACAGACTTTTTTGATGTTTACAGTACAGCAAATGTATTTTCTCTTCATGATTTTAACATTTTCTTTTCTCTAGTTTACTGGAAGAATACGGCACAAAATACACACAACTACAAAATTGTGTTGACTGTGTTAGTAGTAAGGCTTCCAGTCAACAGTAGGCTATTAACAGTTAAGTTTGGGGGAAGTAAAAAGTTATATGTAGCTTTTCGACTGTGCAGGGGTCAGCACCCCTAGCCCCCATGTTGTTTACGAGTCAACTGTACTGTGCAAACAAAAAAAATGTTTTGGGGGCACATGTGTGGCTCAGTCAGTTGAGCGTCTGACTCTTGATTTCCATCCAGGTCATGATCACCCAGAGTCATGGAATGTGGCCCCACATCAGGCTGCATCTCTCTCTCTCTCTCTCTCTCTTCCCCCCCCCCGCTCCCTCTCTCTCCCCATCTCCCACTTGTGCACCCACACATAACCATGTTTTTCCCCAAAGAATCATAAAAACATTTTCCTCTTATTTTTTATATTACTACTATTACAAAAGTAACACATTATCATTGTTAACAAATTTAAAGACACCGCAATAGAAGTTGTCACTTATTTTCCAGTTCTACTTCTCTGGCAGTCAATAGTTTAGTGAATATCATTTTATACTGTGATACTTCCTACAACAAATGTATCACTATTACTATGAGGAAAAATCTGTGACAGTATTTATTCAAGTGGGAAAAAAGCAAAGGGAGCTTATGCCATTTGTAGTTAACTATGTCTATGCAGCTTGCAGATTCTGACTCAAAAGTCTACTACTGAAATACACTGCATTTTGTTTCTCATGGAGAAGATGAAATAAGAAATATCATTATGGCAAGTTAGGAACTCTCAGAATACTCTGTAGAAAGAAAAAAGCAAATATCTTGACTTAACTCTCTTTGTAGATCTGGACATCGTTAAGTATTTCCTACATCAAAACTAAACCCATCTTGGGGCACCTGGGTGGCTCAGTTGGTTAAGCGTCCGACTTCAGCTCTAGTCATGACCTCACGGTTCGTGGGTTCAAGCCCCATGTCGGGCTCTGTGCTGACAGCAAGCTCAGACCATGGAGCCTGTTTCAGATTCTGTATCTCCCTCTCTCTCTGACCCTCCCCTGGTCATGCTATCTCTCTCTCTCAGAAATAAATAAAAAACATTAAAAAAAAAAAAACTAAACCCATCTTAACTCAATATTTTACCTAAGACAAACATAGCATACTCTAACGAATAAGGTTTCTTTATGTTGGATACAAATACCAGGACACAACAAAAGAAGTATAAATTCTAACTTCAATGACCAAGAAAGATCTAGTAAAGATGGCTTCTTAGGCAGAGTTTTAAGATTCTATTGCTTGTTCTGATTATAGAAACATACATGTAAATATTTCTAGATATACAAGTATAAATTATTTAAATGTCCCTGACTGGGGAAACAGGCACTCTCATCCATTGTTGGCAAATGCAAACTGGTACAACTGGGTAAGGAGGGCAATTTGGGAACACTTACCAAGACTACAAATGTAATTTGCCCTTTGACCCAGCAATTTCTGATTTGACAATTAATCCTACAAATATGACTACACCCATTAAAAATGACACACATGTGGTTATTCATGGAAGCACTGTTCATTCGAGTACAGTACTGGGGAAAAAGATCCAGCTGCCCATGACTAGAAGACTGGTGAAATAAAATACGGTACATATTTGTAGCAATGGAATACCATACAGCTATAAAAGAAAGAAAAAAAGAATAAGCCAAAAACTAGTGAAAATGGAGATTTCTTATAGGGGGTGACAGGGAACAGAATGGAGGGGACAGAACAGGAAGGATGTTTGAGACTTTTCTGAGTATAACATTTTTGTATGGTTTTCCCTTCTGAACATTTTATGTTTAAAAAATAAAATTAAAAAGGAAAGAAAACTTTAAAAATGGAAATGGTAACAAATGAATCTAAAATGTGTATCAAAAGGCATATTGACATGGAAAAGAATAGAAATGACTTTAGAACCCAGGATATAATTATACATCCTTAGCAGGATATATTCTCTGTGCAAAAAGAAAAGAAAATCCTGCAAAGAAATTCTAAACTTTTTTTATTGGAAGTCCAAATTTTATTTTTTTTATAGTTTATTGTCAAGTTGGTTTCCTTGTAACACCCAGTGCTCATCCCAACAAGTGCCCTCTTCCATGCCTATCACCCATTTTTCACTCTCCCCCACCCCCATCAACCCTGTTTGTTCTCAGTATTTAAGAGTCTCTTGTGGTTTGCCTCCCTCCCTCTCCTTAACTATTTTTTTCTCCTTCCCCTCCCTCGTGGTCCTCTGTTAAGTTTCGCCTGTTTCACATGAGTGAAAACATATGGTATCTATCTTTCTCTGCCTGACTTACTTTACTTAGCATAACACCCTCGAGTTCCATCCACATTGCTACAAATGGACAGAGGAAATCCTAAACTTAAAGTAGCTTTACATTGTTAGTACTGGTATTGCAGAAAAGCAATGTATGTTAACATTATTAGAAACCATGAACTAAAGCTTACACACACAACACATACTCACTCATTTATTTCCTAGCTTCACCTATAAAAATGGGTCTAGAAGGCAAGGCTACCTCGATAATGCTAAGTGCTACTAGCAACTAGATTTGACTTCTAAACATTTCCATTAGGAACCTCAGAGAAGTAGCACATTCCAGGCCTAAAGAAGAGTTTACCAGATGAGTCCGGCATTTCTTTATTGTGCCAGAAGGCAAGGACGTTTTCAAAGACTAATGGGGTTCGGCCAAAAGGATGAAGATTAGACCAACTGAAAGGGTTTCCTACTGGCCAAAGTTGGGAAAATCTGAGCATCAAAAGAATAATTACTGTTACCTGAGTAAAACACAATGAATTTATAAAACCTGTTAGTCTACAAATTTACTCAAAAGAAATACACCCCCACAAACCCCTCAGTTTTCACCATTTGAAGTTATTATTACACTCCCTCCTTACTCTGGATATTAGTGGTTAAAAGAAAACAATTAAGCTTTTACTCTGCCTTTCTAGCACAAACCATATTAAAGTAATCAAACAGCAAAGTAAGTAGAAGAGGAAGAAAAGCTGGCCAGTAACAAATGGAAGAGAAGTCACTGGATGAGAAAAATCACCATTCTGCAATCCCTAATAAAATAATTAGGCAACAATCATTACTGACACTAAACTAATGGGTCGGAGGTTGATGTGAAATTGGAATACTTGCAAGAATATGTAATTTTACAATAGAAGGATCAGGCTACTACCACCTTAACCCAGTCATCAATTTTAGCATCACTAATAATAGGACAGACGTTACAAGACTCTTGATGTGATATGACGTAATATGAAGCACACAGCATGACCTATAAAGTATTCCAATTAAAAATGTTTAATCTGAATCCAATCAAAATTTTAGACTTACTGGCCAAGTTACAGGAAATTGCAACTGTAAACAATCACACATCGAGAAGGTAGGATGTTCTACAAGACAAATGGTCTCCTCCCTTCAATAAGTGAATGTCATTTTACTTATTTTTTTTTTAGTTCGTATATTTTGAGAGAGAGAGAGAGCATGTGCATATGCATAAGCAGAGCATGGGGTGGGGGGTGGGGCAGAGAGGAGAAACAGAACTCCAGGCAGGCTCTGATCTATCAGCCAAGAGCCTGGTGTGGGGCTTGAACTCACGAACCATGAGATCATGACCTGAGCCGAGATCAAGAGTTGGATGCTTAACCGACTGAGCCACGCAGGACCCCTCAATGTCATTTTAAAAACAGAAAGAAAGACACTCTAGGAGACTTAGGATATGTTTACAACCTAATGCAATGAATGTAAGGTCCTTGTTCAAACCATATGTAAAAGCCATTTGAGGACAATTAGAAATTGGGCACATACAGGGGCACCTGGGTGGCTTAGTTCGTTAAGCCTAAGGCTCTTAATCTCAGCTCAGGTCACGAACTCACAGTCATGAGATCAAGCCCCACATCAGACTCCACACTGAGCGTGAAGCCTGCTTGAGATTCTATCTTCCTCTGCCCCTTCCCTGCTCTGTGCACTCTCAAAAAAGAAAAACAAAAAAAAGCAGATAGAGTATTTGATGATGTTAAAAAATTACTGTTCATCCTACTGGGTTCATAATCATGTGACAAATAGCTTTGATTTTTCAGAGATGCATACTGAAGTATTTAAAGGTAAAACACATGTTTTACTTACTTGATCATATTTTAACAACAAAAATGAAGCAAATATGACAAAATATTAGCACCTGTTCAATTTAGGTGATATTTTTGATTATTCATTATGGTTACTGCTCTACTTTTTGGGGAGGATTTTTTTTTAATGTTTATTTTTGAAAGAGAGAATGAGAGACAGAGACAGAGCACAAGTGGGGAAAGGGCAGAGAGAGGGAGACACAGAATTCATTGAGGAATTATTTCTCTGACAGTGTCCATTTATAGTCTTTACAAAGCTCTCAGACTGCTAGGTAATAATTGCTGTCTATTGACATTGCAGGATTACTGATGTGAGAATTCTGTATTTCAGGAAATGAATAGTACTTACCCTCTTTTTAATTTCTTCTTGCCTTTTCTTCTGTTGCCGTTCTTTCTCTTTTATCTTCTCTGCAATTTTTTTCTTTTCTGAAATTTTTACTTCTAAAAGAAATGTTTTAATCACAGTTACCTTGAATATTTCCCAGTTTATGGATGAGACAGATAACAATAGTATACTTCAAGAGACCAAACTTCTCCCAGCTCCAATCATATGCTGATTTACTCGCAAATAAGAATGGGAAAGTCCTGGGACTCTTCCTTTCTCTTGTCTTATCTGACTGACCCCTAGGGCCCAGACATCTCCCTTCATATTTCCCCAGTTCTTTCAGCAGGATATAGATTATTAAAATATGAGGTCACACCCTCTACTGTCTCCTCCTAACAGCAGCACTCAAACAGAATGAGGCAGGCAGTATCCATCTGATGATGTTTTGAGGGGAGAAGAAGAGAATAAATTGAGAACGGAAGGATGTGTGGTTTCTAAACACAAAAATTTTCAATTTTGCAAGCATTTTGTCATTTATCTTGACATAAGTATTACATGCTCACTAAGATATAAAACCAAAAATGAAGAAAACCCAGCGGCTCACCTGGTTTTACTTCTGCTTCCTCTTTTTTTTCATCATCATCATCATCCCAGTTATCCTAAAGAAAAGGATTTATATTAATAATTCTTGCATGTTTACTTTTCCATGTACAACTTGTCTAACTCCACAGAAACAAGTTTGTTACTATTTTTTTTGTATTGCACTAAAATTGTAAATTAATGCTGGAAAAAATGCACACCTTCATAATGTTGAGCCACTCTAGCCAAAGGAAAAGGGTTGTTTTTCCATCTGTTCAAGTCTATTTCTGTCTCTTTCAAGGAATGTTTTAAAGTTTCTCTCTTGGAGGTTTTGTGAATTTCTCTTCAGGTTTATTCTTAAGTATTTCTCTTCTGCATTCCTACTGTAAATAGGGTTTTTCCCCTGTTATGTGCCCTATTTAGTTATTATTTGTGTATGCAATTGGTTTTTACATGTTAATTTTATATCCTGCTACCTTACTGAATTAATTTGTCACTTTCATTGATTCTCTAGAGTTTTCCAAGTGTACTATAATATCATCTGTAAATGAGAATGGCTTTACTTCTTTACCAATTCTTATACCTCCACAACTGATTTATCTGACAGCACTGGCTAAACCTCTAGTACACTGTGAATAGTGGCAGAGATAATAGGCATCACTGCCTTGTTCTTTTTTTAAAAAAATTTTTTTAATGTTTTATTTATTTCTGAGTGAGAGAGAGAGAGAGATAGAATGAACAGGGGAGGGTCAGAGAGAGAGGGAGACAGAATCTGAAACAGGCTCCAGCCTCTGAGCTAGCTATCAGCATAGAGCCCGACGCGGGGCTCAAACTCATGAAACCATGAGATCATGACCTGAGCCAAAGTCGGACGCTTAACTGACTGAGCCACGCAGATGCCCCGCCTTGTTCTTTTTTTTTTTTTTTGAGAGAGAAATAGAGAGCAAGCGGGGGAGGGGCAGAAAGAGAGACAGAGAGAATCCCAAGCAGGCACCATAATGTCGGCACAGAACCCAAGGCAGGGCTTGAACTCAGAAAACTTGAGATCATGACCTGAGCCAAAACCAAGCGTCAGATGCTTAACCCACTGAGCCACTCAGGCGCCTTGCCTTTGTTGCTCTTAATGGAAATGCTTCCAGTATTTCCCTATGAAGTGTATGCACCCCACATTTATGCAGTAAAATTTACCAGTCTTTTCTTACTGCCTGTGGATTTCATCAAGTCATTTTCTTCTAGAACATGTAAGCTTTGTTTTTTATTTACATCTCTAGTCCATGTGGAATTTTTTCTTTTGTGTGGTATGAACTATGGATCTAATTCTTTTTCTAAATGGTTACCCAACTGTCACAGCATCAGTTATTAAAAAGTACACCTGAACCCTGTGATTTAACATACACTAAATTTTCACAGGTACTTGGTCTGTTTCTGCATTCCCACTGGTCTACTGTTTCTTCATGCATCAATACCAACACTGCTTTCATTATTTTAACTATAGTATGTTTTAATGTAGGTCAGGTCTGGTTCCCTCCCTTATAGGTTTTCAGGCTTTTTAGTATTTTCCTGGCCATTCTTGCATGTTTGTTTTCCCATATGAAATTTTGTATCAACTTGTCTAATTCTATTTTAAAAGAAAAAAGCTTCTCCATTAACAAAACACAAGACAACTAGGCCAAAACTACTTCTCTTAAAGTAATTTGCAGTTGTTTTAAATAAAAAATTAAAAGGACTTTATATTTCTTATTTTCCCAAATATGAAAGCATCCAACATTCTAGCCAATGGCTCAATGATTTCAAGCAACATTCCATACAACACAACTCTGATTAATGAATTAAATCTATAGAATATTTAAGGCCCAGTATTTAAGAGCAGTTGAAAGCTGATCAATAGCTTATTGAACCCACTCCCTAACTTGAGCAGGGCACTTTAAGGTCAATCTATACTCATGTCTTTTCTATATCTAACACAGTCACTGAACTAAATATAAACCGATTATCAAACAATTTCCCAAAGGCTCCAAAGAATTTAGAAATGTGTAAGTTTAATAGGGATAGCCATTTAAAGCTGAACCACAGGATTGCAGGAGGCCCTGCTGCTACTGGAAGATGTAGAGACTGACTAATGTGCCATAACTATGACACCAAGCTTCTGTTTTACAACAAGATAGATCATAATGTGAATCAGTCTAGGTATTTAAACTAACAAAGCCTCAATTTTAATAAAATTCTCTAAGTCCACCAAAGAACTAAAAAAACCCCAATTAAGGCTGTCATGGGCTCTGCAAGCAGAGTAGAAAGAAACTTGGATAAAAGTAAAATATTTTTATAATCACCTCACCTTGGCAATTTAACTCACAGTTCAAAGTTAACAGACTGAAAGCAAACCTGCTAGTCATTATTTGGACATCTAAGATACAAGAGTTAGAAATTAAAAAGCAAATGTTTGTATAATCTGACTGGTTTTCTTAAATGCTTGTTATCAATACACCACAGTACAAAAGGAACCCTAGAGTTGAAAATAAAAATGAACTATTAGGAGTTTTTTGTTGTTTTAATCTTCACAGAACATAAAAAGCTTGGTCTGTGGGTGAGATTCTGCTTAGGCAGTGCTCCAGACAGGAAGACCATTTGCTTACTTCAAAGAGGTACATATTCATCACTCTCTATTAATGATAGTGATGATGATGATGATAATAAGGCATTTACTGAGTGTTTATTTTGCACCAGGCACTGTGCAAAGGGCCTTACATGTAGTAACAGAGCTAACCCTCACAAAGTCCTGTAACTAAGGTGGTGTTGTCCCCATCTTATAGGTAAGAACATTAAGGCCCTCAGATAGCTATCCCAAAATCTCAGTGAAAAACAACAAAGGAACCAAACCAAACCAAACAACAAACAATGAAGTAAACAGGTCTGAACAGACTAAAGTTCATTTAAATGGTCATAGTAAACAACTTCTTACTGGATCCCTGAAGTATACCAAACCTATCTGAGAACCAGGTTCCTCCCCACCAAAATTGGTTCTTCCAATCAGTTCTGGAATGAGCTCCCCTGGGATTGCAAGAAAGCTCATCAAAGAAAGGGTGTGGCACAGAGTGATGTGTCCAGCTACAACTATACCAGTTACCTACCTCAAATTGCCTGTGATGGTTTTCTATTAATTTTAAGAAACAAGTCTAGCAGCCTCTGATACTAGGAGGCCAAGAGGAGAGAAGTATGGCTAAAAATGAGCAGCTCCATCCCAATACCTCCAACATGGAGAACAGACACATGAGAGGAGCATTTCTCAGTTCCCTTTCCCAGTAAAACATCACTCCACCCCCATCCATATCCCTGCTCCCTCAAAATCTCATTTATCCCAACTCTATGTACAACCCCTATCCCAGTTCCTAGTTTCCCTATCAAAACACCTTATTCCAGACACTCAAGTTAAACTGTCCCATCAGTGCAGACATATTGAGCCTAGCTAGAATTCCACCACAGGATGGATTCTAGCAGCAAAAGCAGTGGTTCCTATCAACAAGTCCTGGGAACAGCTTTAGTATCTGCTTCTGTATTCATAAAAGGACCATGAGAGGCAAGTTCTGCCTGTCACTCTCACCCCAGAGTGCTCAAAACAAGTCTGCCCTAAAACTTCCACCATACTGGGGACAAGTCCCTAAAGAAGAGAGCACAGTGATGTCAACAGAGAAACTGGTCACCCTTCCAAATCGATGTAATTCCCAAAGCAGAAGGCCAAGTAGTTTCCCCCCAAAACTAAAGTTTTTGTTTCCTTAGTTATAAAATTTGCCAGTATCTAAAAAGTAAATGTAAGGTCAAAATCTGCCCAATTTTCTGTAAACACTAGGACTTTGTAAATGCTGACAATAAGTTCAGATAAAATTCAAAAAAGGTTCTTAGAGAAACACCTAAAATTAACATGTTTAAATAGAGAGTAAGTTTGTAATTTAGTAAGCTCTAAATGGTTATTTGGTTCCAGAGAATACCTATAATAACCAAGTAAATTCCTCACCCAACTTCTGGTAGCTAATAAATCTTCCAACTATAATATTCAGTTAAAATATTTTTCTTAATGTTTATTTTTAAAGTAAAGACAGAGAGCATGAGCAGGGGAGGGGCAGAGAGAGAGAGGGAGACACAGAATCTGAAGCAGGCTCCAGGCTCTGAGCTGTCAGCACAAAGCCCAACGAGGGTTTGTGGATGAGGGCTCGAAATTACGAGCCATGAGATCATGACCTGAGCTGAAGTCAGACACCTAACCGACTGAGCTACTCAGGGTGATCTCCTAAAATGGCCTAGCTAGCTTCCTTAGAACAGAAGCAGTTTAGGGGAGCCTGGGTGGCTCAGTCAACTAAGCATCCGACTTCAGCTCAAGTCATGATTTAAAAAAAAAATTAAAAAAATTATTTTTGTTTATTTATTTTTGAGACAGAGAAACAGAGCACGAGTGGGGGAAGGGCAGAGAGAGAAGGAGACACAGAATCCGAAACAGGCTCCAGGCTCTGAGCTGTCAGCACAGAACCTGATGCTGGGCTTGAACTCACAAACCATGAGATCATGACCTGAGTGAAGTTGGGCGCTTAACCAACTGAGCCACCCAGGTGCCCCAGCTCAGGTCATGATCTTGCGGTTTATAGGTTCAAGCGCCATGTGGGGCACAGTGCTGACAGCTCAGAGCCTGGAGCCTGCTTCAGAATCTGTCTCCCTTTCTCTCTGCCCCTCCCCAGCCTATGCTGTCTTTCTCTCAAAAATAAGTATTTTAAAAAATTAAAAGAAAAAAAAGAATAGAGGCAGTTTATAAACCTCTTATCTATATTCTTCTTCTACAGATACACACCCAACATCATTTGAAGCCTTTGCTCTGAAAAGAGATGGCTGCTTTTCAAGTTTAAAACCTACTTCCTGGGGCACCTGGGTGGCTCAGTCAGTTAAGCATCGGACTTCGGCTCAGGTCATGATCCCATGGTTCATGGGTTCAAGCCACGCGTTGGGCTCGGTGCCGACAGCTAGCTCAGAGCCTAGAGCCTGTCTTCGGATTCTGTGTCTCCCCCTCTCTCTGACCCTTCCCTACTCACACTGTCTCTCTCTCTCTCAAAAATAAGTAAAACACTAAAAAATAAAATAAGATGAAATAAAATAAAACCTACTTCCCAACTGAACATGACTAATTGAAAACAAAACAAAATTTTTAAACCTTGCTTTTTAAACACTTCTAATAAGGGGCACCTGGGTGGCTCAGTCAGTTAAGTGTCCAACTTCGGCTCAGGTCATGATCTCCCGGTTCATGGGTTCGAGCCCCATGCTGGACTCTGTGCTGACATCCAGTTCAGAGCCTGCAGCCTGCTTCAGATTCTGTATCTCCCTCTCTCTCTGACCCTCCCTGCTCACACTGTCTCTCTCTCTCTCTCAGAAATAAATAAAATATTTTAAAAATTATAAATAAATAAATATAAATAAATAAACAAACACTTATAATATAGCCAGTAGTCGGCTGATCTGTCATTTTTACAATGTACAACTAGAGAACGTCACGTGCAATGAGAGAACACATTTAGGGCTGAAAATGCTTTCCAACTTAAGCAAGATATATTTATAGATCATCAAATAGAAGTAGCTTCAAAGGAGCAGTAAAATTCTTCTGCACCGTAGCAAGAGTCCATTAATTAACATATACTCTTTTACTTCCCTTTAAGTAATTTGGTTTAGATAAAGAATAACTTTTTGCAGAAACAGAATCTTTTACTGATGTTCTGTAAGCCGAACTGATGTGCTCTAGGAGACCTCAGAACTGTGTAATAGGCTTCTGGCAAGTCTAGACTTCCCAGCAAAGTTCAGTTCTTAAAAGAAGCCTAAATGTTCTTCCATCATCTCAAAACTATGCTGGTTTCTGGAAGCCAAGACACTTGCCTCTATAAATTCTATTTCATTTAATTCAACTCATTAAGTTTTCAACATCCTACTATGTATTATGGCTCAGCACTCAAGTTGAATTCCATCTCAATGCCTCCTGTCTCACATTTGTAACTATTATTAATCAATCCTACTTTAAATGCCTGGCTAGGGGCGCCTGGGTGGCTCAGTAGGTAGAGCGTCCAACTTCGGCTCAGGTCACGATCTCACAGTTTGTGGGTTCGAGCGTCGGGCTCTGTGCTGACAGCTCAGAGCCTGGAGCCTGCTTCAGATTCTGTGTCTCCCTCTCTCTATGACCCTCCCCTGCTCACACTGTCTCTCTCTCAATCTCTCTCTCTCTCAGAAATAAATAAAACATTAAAAAAAAATTTTTTTTAAATGCCTGGCTAAAGCAAGATCAAGACAATGAACACTAAAAAAAAAATGCCTTATTTATTTTCAGTCATCCATCATCAGTTTGTCATCCAGCATGACAAACACATTTTCAATCAAACATGCTTCCTAACGGGCGCCTGGGTGGCTCAGTCGGTTAAGCGTTGGACTTTGGCTCACGTCATGATCTCGTAGTTTGAGGGTTCAAGCCCTGAATTAGGCTCTGTGCTGACAGCGCAGAGCCTGCTTTGTATCCTCTGTCTCTCTCCCACCCACTCTCAAAAACAAACATTAAAAAAAAAAAAAAAACACTTCCTAACTAAAAACTTAATAATTTATAACAACTGTTAGGTACTGAAATGATATAATTGAGATTTTCCTCAAAATAATCTGGTTGGAGGAGAATAGTCAAGTGGAGATAAAGAAGAAATAAGACTGCTTGCTCATGGATTTATTAAACTTTTCTTTAGTTCCATTTATGTCTGGAATTTGTCATGAGAAGTTACACACTTCAAGATACCCATTTCCTGGCCAAATGCCCACCTTCTGAGTACTTCCCAAAAATCTCCCCTTCTTCAGAAATGCTATTTCCAATGCTTGAAAAATGTCCTCACTCTGGTAGATTTAAGCTATTAAGCAGGATATGATCTCAAAAGCTAGATGAATGGGTAGGATGGGGCAGGCAATTTTCAACTAAGTTCATTCTCGGATCTTTTAAAAAGAATTCTATAATAACATTATATGTGCAAAATTCCAGAGATGCTTGAACACAGCTAGTTTTCTCAGAACAATTCTATACAACTTGAATAAATCCAGCTTTTAATCTATTGTATTGAAATACTAGGAGGCTAGTAAAATAAAGTAAAAGCTGTACTGTCTCTGTTTGTAGGGGATAGGCACTCACTGCCTTAACACAACCTACACATCATTCCAGCAATGGGGAAGGAGCCCAGTGATAGACGCCAAAGGAACACTTCCTCCCACTACCTTGGCATAACATCAGGATAAGAAAGGTAAAATAAAGCCAGCATGACACAAGAGTATGCTTCCTAGTTCTCATCTTTTCTTTCTTTTTAAAGATTTTATTTAAGTAATCTCTATACCCAACAGTTGGCTCAAATTTACAACCCGGAGATCAAGAGTCTCATGCTCTACTGTCTGAGCCAACCAGGCACCCCTAGTTGTCATCTTTTTAACTGAGAAGAAGCATAGGCTTCTCTCCTCATGATTAATAATTCCAGAGTTTCTCCTAAATCCATTTCTGTCACTGTCAGACAACAAAGTCAAGGACAGCAAAATGTTATAATGTCTACTGAAAAACAGTAAACTACCGAAGCAAACTGCCGTAACAAAGACATCAGTTTTCCTTTCATTTCTCAGGATATTACAAATGACATTAACTCTTTATTTTTAGGAAAATAAGTGATGCGCATGGAGGAGGACACTTGTTGGAATGAGCACTGGGTGTTATACGGAAACCAACTTGACAATAAACAAAAAAATAATAATAAATCTATATTCTTAAAGGTTAAACACTGGATGACAACATAAAGCAAAGAACTTATTCTGTTTCTACATATCTTACCTTTGAAGGCTTAAAAGAAATCATATAGTGTACTACTTAAGGCTATGATTATTGGATCTTGTGAAAACTAAGCCTTGTCTTCATATCCTTATAAACGGATTATGTACTAAAACATCAGAATTCAGAAATTTGGTACTACTCACTACCATCCAAAGTGACAAAATTCAACTCTAGATTGGTAAACTAAGGAAGCAAAAACTTGCTTGTTAATCATTCCATTCAAAACACAAAATTCACAGTAAAGAGCCACTGTGGAGAGTACTCTGGAGTTCAGGAAATCACAATGTGGCACAAAATAAACCCAGATGGTAAATCTAAACAGGGTATTTTCCACAAGCCAGAAAAATTAAGACAACTTCTTGATGTAAGAGTATTAATGTTTATTGAGTGCTTCCCCAAGTGGTAGACAACTCTGCTTAATGCTAGATATATTAAATCATTTAAAATGCAAAACAACCCCCTAAAGTTATCTCCTGTAAGGACAATTTAGATTGGGAAACTAAAAGGAAAGATTAAAAAACTTGTTTATGACCACAAATATATGAATACTATTACTTGGGAATCTTGAGGAAATCCAACAGAAATAAACCAACATTTCAACTGAGAAATAAAATGGACAAGTTCAGCTTTTTTCTCCAAGATAAACTCCAATGTTTATGTAAAAGAAATAAGATATTTGCATAAAAGAAAGAAATTCTGCACTAAAAGAGTGACTGGACAAGATGACCTTTATGGTCCCTTACAACCTGTAAATCTCCAAAATCAGTCCCAAGCGGTAAGAATTATATTCATCAGGATTGACACCATTTAGATCCAATAATCACAAGCAGGTTACTTCACAGCATTAGTCCAGACTACTCCATTCAAACTTCATTTTCTGGTACTTCTTTCCTGATTTCTCTATCTTCTCATTTGCAGAATTATTCCCAATTTCCAGAACAGATGTCCTAACTGCTGCATCCAGTAAGCACAGAAAAAGTGAAAGGGCAAATGTGAACTAAAGACTCAAAACAGAAAATCTGTTACAATGTAAAAAGGTAACTAATATCTTGCAATGGGAATGATACACAATCCATTCCCATGTCTATACAAGTAAATGAAGCATCTAAGTATATTCACAACAGTACTACTCATTTATTGGACCCCAATGTGTGCAAAGCTCACATTATTTCTGGACCTCAAACTGTTCAATAAATTGGACAGCCACATCATCAGACTCAGGAGAAAAAGGTAAAATCCAAACATAAGTAGTATTAAGTTCACTGTGATTACCTAGCTTAAAATTTTTGAACCCAAGCAGAAGGACTTAATAGGACTACCAATATATGTTGGGTATAAGGGTATAAAGTTAGGAAAGTAAAATACTCACTAAGTGAATCAAAACCAAGAGAAACAGTTTTCTCAAGTCATACAAAACTTTGCACAAATATAAAAAGATTTTTAGAGTTCTGTTAAAAAAAATCTTAATATTCTGGGCTTGAGATGTTTGTTAACTACTTGAAACAAAAACAACAAAGAAATGAATGCACTACTAGTCATAACGTCATCTGGACCCATATGATGAGTCCCCAGGAGTTTTCAACAACAAACGACAACGGTAATCTGGTTCAGATCAACAAGGCATAGGGGGGAAAAAACACTGCCCCCCCCCTCTTCTATTCTAACCAATATTTCCTTAGGCGTTGTTCGTATGCGGATAAATAACACATTCTGTCAACTCTCCGTTTTCCAGGTCGATTCTGACCTAGGTTTCTGACAGCTAACTGCTGTGCCTATTTCAGTACTCGGTTAATCTTTCTTTTTACAACAGGGAGATGGGGGAGGGGGGGTCTAAAGTTATTTCATAAACTTTACTGTTTCTATTTGTCTTGTGGGAGGAAAAAAGGCTGAGATTAAACCACAATATTTCATTCATCTAACTCCTCCAACAAACTCTACAAAGAGGCCTTCAGAAACATAAATGAGTTACTGTCCCTAGGGAGACCTGAGCTCCAAAACGCAGGTGGTTATAAGACTCCATATGGGATAAACCATAGGGCTTAAGCCCCAACTTCCCAGATCATTCTGGCGAGCGGCTCCAGACCACGAAGTTTGCACGTGGGCCCGGCCCTGACACTGCTGTCACCTCCCGTCGCCAGTTGGCGGGTGGGATCCAGGCCGGGACGCAGACCCTTAAAGATGGGCTGGGAGTGGGGAGGCCACAGTCCTAGCCAAGGAAGTCGAAAAGGCCACGCTGCTCGATTCCGGCCCAAATGGCCGGCAAGCGTAGAGGAGGGGGGCACCAGGGGGCCCTACACTCGCCCCTGGACCCACAGCCCGCAGGCCCGGGCGGCGCCCCTGGGCCCAGAGTCCACCCTTCCGCTCGTCGGCGGGCATCCCCGCCCAAGACAGCGCCAGTTCGCTCCCGCGCGGCCCGCAACCCCGGCCCGCACCCACCTTGACGTCCTCGTCCTCGTCCTCGCCTTCCCAGCGGTCTCCACCGGCAGTACCGCCGCCCCCCACCTTCCGCACCGGGTCTTCCACGGAGAACGTGTCAGCGTCTACGGAAGAGAGCGAGTCGCGTTAGTGCCTGATTCAGCTTGGGGCCAGAGCCGGCCCGGGCCCTGCCCCTCGTAACTTCTCACCCCAGGAGTCAGAGTCCCCAGCCGCGGCCGCCGCCATCTCTAACCGGGCGTAAGCGTGTGTGAGCGGAGAGCGAGCGAGGAGTTAGCGCGGCGGAGGTGAGTCACTGACTTTGCTCTCGTTGGCCGGCGCGGGGCAGGCTGGGACCGTGGCTGACTGTGCGCCGGGGCCCAGGCCCCGCCCCCTCTGGCGGCGGCTGCAGCTGCGACGCGCGCGCGGGCGAGAAGGGGGCGTGGAATGCGGCCGACTGCGCGGGAGTCGGCGGGAGGGTGGTGCTAGTCTCTTACCCCACAGCGTAGAGCTGGTGGTCCTGAAGGTAGTGGGAGAGAGGAAGTGGACAGGAGACGGCTGCCCCAGCGTGGGTCCCGGCGAGGGAACGTACGTGCGAGGAAGTTAGAAGGGAGCCTTTCCTGGCGCTTGGCCCTCGCCTGTCCTTGCCACTCCTTCCCTGCCAACTCCAGCCCCGCCCCGACCGGTCTGGTGTTCCCTCCCTCTCTCTCTTCACTGCTGTCGCCGCCCGGAGCTGTTGGCGGATACCAAGGACTCTCCCCCCGCCAGCCCCCCTTCCCGAGCTTTCCAAGCCGCGCTCAGAAGGGGGCTGTGAACCCGCGGCCCCCCACCGCCAGAGGAGGCGTCGCGCACCGGGATAGGGGAGATCTCTCTGGACGCCGGCGTGGGCCGGGCGCCCGGGAAGGAGCGAGTGGACAGGGCCGCTTTCTTGGCAGCCTTCTCAGCCAGGGTACTCGAATTCAGCTCCTGGAGTGTTTGCCTCGAGTTGGTCATGAAGGGATCGAAGAGAGCCCCAGAACTCGAGGATTTTCCCTTCCTGTGAGCCCCTTGAGGCCAGTACCTGATTCTTTCGCAGAATAGTTTAGGAACTTGGTCTGCGCTAGGCCTAATCTCTAGCCTTGTCCTCAAGGAGCGCACAATCAAGTAGCCTAGATAGACATGTAAATAGAATTTCGACACAGTGTGATGACTGCAACAAAAAGCATTATGAGGTTAAATGTAAAAAGGTAACTTTAACGGCGGGGGGAGCGGGAGGATGCACAAAAGGCTTCCTGGGGTAAGTGCTGCGGAATCTGGAGTTTGAAAGACCCGGTGAAATTGCTCAAGTGCATTCCCGGTGGAAAGAATGCTTGTGGTCCCTGACCTGACTGGCAAAATCAGAGATAAGCAGACTAGGTAAACGGATCATAATAAAGGACTAAACTTTAAGAATGGCTAAACTCACTCTGGGGCCTTTGGGCCACTGGGCTCCACTGCAGAGTACTAAGAGAGGAACAGTTTCAGATATTTTTACTTTGTATTTGTTGTTAATTTATTTTCGAATATGTAATCACGTACTTAGTATAAGATTCAAGTTATAAAAGGGTATGTACAATGATTAGCCATTCTGTTATTTCTAGAAGCAACCGTTGTTCTCTCGTGTATCTTTTCAAGGTGTCTAAAAATACACATTTTAGGAGCGCCTGCGTGGCTCAGTCGGTTAAGCAAGCGTCTGACTTCGGCTCAGGTCATGATCTCACGGTTCGTGGGTTCAAGCCCCGCGTCGGGCTCTGTGCTGACAGCTCGGAGCCTGGAGCCTGTTTCAGATTCTGTGCCTCCCTCTCTCTCTGACCCTCCACTGTTCATTCCCTCTCTCAGAAATAAATAAAAAACATTAAAAATTTTTTTAAATACACATTTTATTTTTTAAGTTTATTTATTTACTTATGTAATCTCTACACCCCATGTGGGGCTAGAACTGACTACCTGGAGACCAAGAGCTGCGTGCTCTTACAACTGAGCCAGCCAGGCGTCCCTACAAATATGTATTTTATAAATACAGTCTTTCAAGAGACAGCTCAGTTATTCATAGTTTATTCCTCATCTACAGCAGTATCTGGGGAGCTTGTTAGAAATACAGAATCTCAGGCCCTATCCCAGACCTGCTGAATCAGAATCTGCCTTTTAACAAGATCCTCAGATGACTCTGTGTGTTAAAGTATGAAAGGCAATGATACACAGTCATCCATTTATAAAGCTAAATTAGAGGGAGGCTAGCAGAAGGCAGGAAAAGACTGGAATGCAAGGTCCCTAGGGTGCAATCAGTCTTTTATTCACAGTTGTATCTCTGCCACTTGGTGCGGTATCTTACACCGTAAATATTTTATGAATTAATTAAATGAGAACACAATGCAATGGTAACAGAGGAAAAGAATCAATCTGACAAATATTTAAGGGTCGAAACAGTTTATTGACTGTGAGAGTTAATTTTATGTGTCAACTCAAGTAGGCCATGGTAACCAGTTTTTGGTTAAACACTAGTTGTTTCTATGAATGTACTTGTTGTATGCGATTAACATTTAAATCAGTAAGCTTTGAGTAAAACAGATTAACCCCCCACAATACGGATAAGTATTCTCCAGTCGTTATCCAATTAGTTGATTGGCCTTAAACACCCGCACGCGTGCACGCACACACACACACACACACACGCACGCACACACAACACTGAGGAAAAAGGAATTCTGCCTCCAAACTGCCCTTGAACTCTGAAGCAGCAGCATTTGCCTGGGTTTCCAGGCTGCTGGCCTGCTCTGCAGATTTCAGAATTGCCAGCTCCTACAATCCTGTGAGCCAATCCCTTAAATAAATCTCTTTATGTAGATACACATGCTGTTGGTTCTGTTTCTCTGGATAATCCCAACTAATACAGTGGCTAAAGATTGGATATGGAGGGGAAGTGGCAGAGAGCAGTAGAGGATAATGCTTTCAGAAATTGAATGAGTGGTGGTGACACCAACCTCCAGGTGCTGAAGTAAAAAAAACAGAACTATCTGTGCTTTCTTCCTCTCACCTCCTACATTGAGTCAGTAAGTTCTGTGATTAACTTCCACTATTAATCTTGAATCCATTTAATTATCCCCATATCTCTTGCAACCACCTTCGTCCAAGCTTTCTCTAGACTCTTCTGTAATAAGTTCCCAGTTGGTTTTCCTTATCCCACTTTTCCCTCCACAATCCATTCACTACACACCAGTTTGCTTATTTACAAATGTAAATCAGATTGTGACACCCCTTTCTCCCAGTTGAAAACTCTTTAGTGGCTTCTTGTTTTCATTTTTAGTGTTTTGTTCTTTTTTTTAATTTTTTAATTTTTTTTTCTAAGAGAGACAGACAGCATGAGCAGGGGAGGGGCAAAAAAAGAGAGGAAGACACAGAATCTGAAACAGTCTCCAGGCTGCGAGCTAGCTGTCAGCACAGAGCCCAACGGGGGCCTTGAACGCACAAACCATGAGATCATGACCTGAGTTGAAGTCGGACGCTTAACCGACTGAGCTACCCAGGCGCCCCTGTTTGGTTCTTTTAAATGTTTATTTAAAAAAATTTTTTTTAATTTTTATTTTTGAGAGGGACAGAGCATGAGAAGGGGAGGGACAGAGATATGGAGACACAGAATCCGAAGCAGCCTCCAGGCTCTGAGCTGTCAGCACAGAGCCAGATGTGGGGCTTGAACTCATAGACTGTAAGATCATGACCTGAGCCAAAGTTGGATGCTTAACTGACTGAGCCACCCAGATGCCCCTTAAATGTTTGTTTATTTATTTATTATTAAAGATTCTTTTTTATTTTTTTAATGTTTTATTTATTTCTGAGAGAGAGAAATAGCGTGAGCAGGGGAGGGTGAGAGAGAGAGGGAAGCACAGAATCTGAAACAGGCTCCAGGCTCTGAGCAAGCGGTCAGCACAGAGCCTGACGCGGGGCTTGAACCCACGAACCGTGAAATCATGACCTGAGGCAAAGTCGGATGCTTAACCGACTGAGCCACCCAGGTTCCCCTTAAATGTTTATCTTTGAGAGAGAGAGTGAACAGTGGGTGGGTGGGTTGCGGAAAGGGGTAGAGAGAGGGAAAAAGGATCCAAGCTGGCTGTGCACTGACAGCAGAGAGCCAGATGCAGGGCTCAAACCCACAAACTGTGAGATCATAACCTGAGCTGAAGTCAGACGCTTAATCAACTGAGCCACCTAGGCACCCCTGGCTTCTTGCTTTTTTAGAGTTAATTCCAATTCCTTACTATGGCATACAAGGCCCAACAAAGTCTGACTCCTACCTCCTATCAACCCCTTATATCATTGTCTCTTATTAGCTCCATTGCTACTAGCCCTGTAAGACTATTAAGCCTTTTTCCTAGTTTTGGACTTTGTACTTGCTATTCTTTCTGCCTACAGTGTTCTTTCCACACTTCTGTCCATGGTTGGTTTTCTTCTTTCAAATCAGGGTTCAAATGTTACCTTTTCAAAGAGCTCCTAATCTCCCACCTACAAGAAGCCTCCCCCAGTTACTCTGTCTCATTGCTCTGTTTTTGTCATAGCATATATCACAATCTCTAATGACACTGTTTATATATTTAATGTCTGTGAGCACATATATTTAAGGTCCCTGGAGCACAGGGACCTTGTCTGTGTTTTTTACTACTACTAGTGCATGGCATATAGTAAGTGGTCAATAAATGGGTTTGAAAATAACTGGTGCCTCTCATCATAATAAAGAATAAGGATAGGAGGTAGCTGGGTGGCTCCATCAGTTGGGCATCTGCCTTCCACTCAGGTCACGATCTTGCAGCTTGTGAGTTTGAGCCCCGGGTCGGGGCTCTGCTGACAGCTCAGAGTCTGTAGCCTGCTTCAGATTCTGTGTCTCCCCCTCTCTGTGCCCATCCCCTGCTCATTCTCTTTCTCTGTCTCAAAGATAAATTTTTAAAAATTTTTTTAAATAAGAATAAATTAACTTTTGACCACACAGATCTTAACATTCTTGTGGGACATCCATATATAAATGTCTAGTACATGTTTGGAACAAGAGAGGTCTGGGCTATAGACAGAGGACTAGAAGTCATCTGATTATGGTGGTAGATGGAATCATGTGAAACTAGGTTAGATAGAATGAGAAAAATCTTTGAAAGACATAAATATTTAAGGAGCAGCGAAAGAAAAAAGGCATAGGAAGCATAGTAAGTTAAATAAGTATCCTTCCTGTTCTACCAGTTTTTTGTTTTATTTATGAAACAAAGTGCGGTGGAATATATTTGAAAATACACTTTTGGAAGTCAGGGGACCTGGTTATAGTCATTCAAATGATCAGATTATATTGAACTGTACACTGTATACTTCTGGAGAGGGTTGGGGAAAGCTCACAGTGATTCCTCCTTTTCTAGAAATTGTTTTAGTACACAAGAACATGTGGACTCCCAAAAGCTGTGTTTGCTCCCTTACTGTAGCTGATTTGGGAAGGGCAGTCAAAAGCAAATTAACTGTGAAGTTTAATGAAGCTTTACCTTCAGGGCTCCTCATTGCATGGATCCCTTACACTCTTCAAAAAAGCTCTCCAAATTGTTATATTCTTCAAACTACATAAAATCTGTAACTGTTCCTAGGTGGGATGTAAATAACCCAGTGGAACTATCAATTCTCTTTGTAGCTAGTCTCCACAGATGGCCCTTCAATAAATAGTATTCAAGCCCTTATGCAGTCTCTTCCTGTTGAGTCTAGGCTAGCCCTATGATGCATTTTTGACTAGTAGAGTAGGGCAGAATTCACATGGAATGCTTTAGGCCATAACAAACCTTGTGGCTTTCACCTGCACCTTTTGGAATGTTCTCTCTGGTGGAAGCCAGCAGCCATTTAAAAAGCCTTACCACTCTAAGACCACCAAGCTGTTTCTGACTAACCATAGACAGAGGCTGTTTAGGGAGAGAGGTAGCCAGCCCCTGGCTGTTCCAGATATGCCAGCAAAGATGCCAGACATGGGAGTGAAGAACCCATCTTGGACATCCAGCCTAGATGAGCCTTCATATGATTCCATCCCAAACTAACATTTGAATGCAACTGCAAAAATCTGAAAGCAAGAGTTGCGCAACTGAGCCCCGTCAACCCACAGATGAGTGAGAAGTTATCTTAAGTCTCTTAACAATTTTAAGTTTATTTATTTTGAGAGCAAGAGAGAGGGCGAATGAGCAGAGGAAGGGCAGAGAGAGAGAGAGAGAGAGCGAATCCCAAGCAGCCTCCACACTGTCTGTGCAGAGCCCGATGTGGGGCCTGAGCGTATGAACCAGTAAGTTCATGACCTGAGCCAAAATCAAGAGTCAGACACTTAACTAACAGAGCCACCCAGGCACCCCAAGCCTCTATTTTTGAAGTTAATTATTATGCAGTGATAACAGAAAGAGTCTCTTTCCCAGGACTTTAGAATTTAGCATCCTGAAGGAAAGACCACAACTCTTGATGAAGTGATGATTTTCCAAGCCACCTCACTTCCTCCTGCCTACCCTTGAGGTCCAGTTGTCCAGCTCTTCTTTAAAAGTTATGAGGTACCCCGGCATCTTTCCAGTACATTTCATTCTTGGCCTCAAAAAAATTTTTAACAGGTACATCCTAGTAGACTAATTACAGATAAGAAATCTTTAGAGGCTAAGCTCTGCTATATTTAAGTCTGTGTTTGGCACATAGTAGGTGCTTAGTAACTGTTGAATGCATGAATAAATTTCTATGCAGAACTGGGTTTTCTTTACCAAGAAAAACCTGCCCATCAGGTTATTGTTCTTCCTCATGAAAGGTGGTCTGAAAAAAATTGATTTGGGTCCTAAAGACACATTCTCTTTTATTATATTACTAGTAAATCTACACCATTATAGCTGTAACCTGAACTAGTAAATAAGTGGTTAAGAAGGTGCCAGATCCAATCAACTACCCCAAGGTGGAGTCTCAGTAAAGCAAGACTATGTATCTCTGTAATAATGGTGGTAATTAGTCATTTGTCATTTAGTGTAGTCATCTGTATTAACTTGCCTGGAGATGTTAGACAATGTATCTTGAAGACCAAAACAATGTTAATAGAAGGTGAAATATAAGGAAGGTAAAACCAAAGAACAAGATTTTGAGTCTCTAGAGAAAAGGTAAACATCTATTAGATATTTGGCAGGTATCTAGTAGAGATGAGGGGTATCCTGTTGAATTGATATTAGCCATTATGATTCATTTTTTTAAATAGATTTTCGCTCTTGTTTCACCCTTACCAAGCAGGCATCTAATTGTAATTTAGTTTCATAGGGAGAAAACTTGCTGCCAGTAAATGAAGGAATTTGAAATCTGGCTTAAAAACCAGTGTCTCATGAGTTTAATTGGTATGAACCAATTCCCCTGAATCGTATCGACTCTGGGTTGTATTGAATGAATCAACTTTCTGGACTTTTAAGTAGAAGTTCATACTTTGAAGTGTGAATTCATTCATTTATTCAGCAAATAATTATGGAGTACCTACCCTGTACCCAGTATTGTTCTAGGTTCTGGGGATATTAACTTCAAGATTTTATTTTAATGTTTATTTATTTTTGAGGGAGACAGAGCATGAGCAGGGGAGTGGGAAAGGTAGAGAGAGAGGGAGACACAGAATCTGAAGCAGGCTCCAGGCTCTGAGCTGTCAGCCCAGAGCCTGATGTGGGGCTTAAACACACAAACTGTGAGATCACGAACTGAGCCAAAGTCGGTCGTTCAAAGGATTAAGCCACCCACACGTCCCTAACTTCAAGGGTTTAAACCACATGCAGTTGAAAATGAGTTGTGGAGATGCTATGGAAAAATACATGGGCTTATATGTATGCGGTATTGATAAATTTGTGAAGCAGAAATTGAGAATTCACAATATTGTGCATGCTTCCTTTTTGAAAAAATGAAGCAGGGAAACAATCTCCAAGAATTATGTGCTGGGGCCGCTGGGTGGCTCAGTTGGTTAAGTGTTACTTAGGCTCAGGTCATGATCTAGCGGTTCACAAGTTCGAGCCCCGCATTGGGCTCGCTGCTGTCAGCGCAGAGCCTGCTGCATTTTCTGTCTCCCTTTGCTCTTTCTCCACGTGCACGCACACTCTCTAAGTAAACATAAAAAAAATGGAATTATGTACTGGAGAATTTATTCAGTCCTTAAAATGAATCTGTGACTCACATGTTAGTCCTCTACAGGAGCCCTATAATCCCACATAACAGTATCCTTATTTTTTTAATGTTTTATTTATTTCTGAGAGAGAGACCGCATGAGCAGGGGAGGGTCAGAGAGAGAGGAAGACACAGATTCCGAAACAGGCTCCAGGCTCTGAGCTGGCTGTCAGGACAGAGCCCGACACGGGGCTCGAACCCATGAACTGTGAGATCATGACCTGAGCCAAAGTTGGATGCTCAACTGACTGAGCCACCAAAGCATCCCAACAGTATTCTTATTTTACAGATGACCAGAATAATCTATCAATGTTCATGGGAAAACTTAATATTAAAACTCTGCCTACAAGAACTTCATCATTAAGACCAGAGGATAGTAAATGACAACAGAAATGAAGTAGAGCTGCCAACAGCTTCTTTTTAAGTGATGTCCCTTAAGCACTAGACTCGAAACCTCAGAGATTAAGTGAAGTAAGGCTGAAAAGGTTTTAATTGCAAATAGGACTGTTAAGACATTTACAAAGTACAATCACAGGGTTATTACATATGTAAAAATATTTTATTTATATTTGATATAGAAATAACTTTTTTCATTTAACCCCCCACCCCTTCCAAAAAAGCCTACCCAAGAATTTTGTAAGACATGAAATGACAGCATCTGTCTCCATTCAACTCCTATACATTTTCTCTTACTTTTATATGGTGCCATAAAATCCTAGTGTCTTCCTATCCCTGTCAGTAAAATGGACAATCCATACTCTCCCTAGGACTTTACCATCTCCTGGCCTCAGACTGTCCATTAGGTTGGCACCCAATGCATTAACCATTTGTTGTCTTAGAAAGAGGTAAGTTGTGTGGAGAATTAAGTCAACTTATTTAACTTTTTTAAAAAAGTTTACATATTTACGTACTTATATTGAGAGTGAGTGAGCAAGAGCAGTGGTGGGGCAGAGAGAGAAACCCAAGCAGGCTCCACACTATCAATGCAGGGCCTGACTCAGGGCTCATACCCACAAACTGCAAGATCATGATCTGAGCCAAAATCAAGAGTTGGAGGCTTAAGTGAGCCACCCAGGTGCCCTGAATCAGGTCAACTTCCTGACTCTTTTAACTGGTCTCCCACCAAACCCCTCTCTTCCCTATATGGTAAAGTGATCTTTTCAAGATAAACCTGATCATATACGCCCTTGCTTGATGTTATGTCCCTTCCACCTGCAATCAAGCCTGGCTCTACATTCTTTCAATACATGTTCTACAGAGCTCAACCTAATGCTTTTTCAGCCAACCCATGCCTGGTTCCAGATTAGATTGTGTAACTGGCATTCTAAAAGCCATTCTTCTCCTTCGACTCTTCCCAACATTGTCAGTCTTCCCTGCTAGACTCTAAGCTTGAGGGCAAGGTGAGGGTTGTTTTCTTCTGCCATTCACAGAGCCTGGAATAATGACTGTTACTGTCATTATGAAGGCTACTTATAGCTTTCAACAAATATTGTACACATCAAATATAACATTAAAGCTCATTGTATGGTAACCCCCAAAAAGCTCTAATTCATTTGGTTATCCATTACTAAAAAGCTATTAGCTTGGCAAATCATTTATAGAAGCCTGCTACCCCAAATACTTACCAGATTTTTCAAGCCATTCAGTACTGTCTTTGTCACCCATTTTTTTCCCTTAACACTCAGCATATTTTCATCAAACACATTCTTAAGAGGTGACCTTTCCATTATTACTTCTCCAGTCTTTTCTTAAAAAACTAACATGTAGTATTACAATGCCTTTTCTGCTGCCCTTTTCAGCTTCGGACATCTCTCCAAACACTGCATGTGTATCTCTTGCATATCCGCAACAGAACTAGCTGCTTTAACACTTCCATTCCGGTAGTTATTTGTATATTGCTTTACAGTTTATCAGGTCTTTCACCACTGTTAAGTCTGAAAGGTATATCTTGCTGCACCCTTTGCACAAATGAAATTAGGCCTTACATACCTAATTTGGTTAGTAAGATTTAATGAGTACCTATGGACTTGAGTTCAGATCTTTTGATTCTGAAAGCTCCTTTTATTAGCCAAACTCCCAAGTCAACCATTCACCTGAAGTCCATTTTTTCCCCTTAAGATTTTAAAGGCATCTTCGGGCACCTGGGTGGCTCAGTCAGTTAAGCGTCCGACTTCGGCTCAGGTTATGATCCCACGGTTCGTGGGTTCAAGCCCCACGTCGGGCTCTGTGCTGACAGCTAGCTCAGAGCCTGGAGCCTGTTTTGGAATCTGTCTCCCTCTCTCTCTGACCCTCCCCTGCTCACAGTCTCTCTCTCTCTCAGAAATAAATAAAACATTAAAAAAACAAACAGACTTTAAAGGAATCTCTAGCCCCAACGTGGGCTAGACTCAGAACCCTAAGATCAAGAGTTGCATGCTCTTCTGACTGAGCCAGACAGGTGTCCCAAGTCATTTATTTCTAAAGGCCCTGCACTTCAGTGACTCTCAAACCTGTATGTGCATCAAACTCCTTTGGAGCTTAGGGAAAATAGTTATCAAAAATCTCATCACAGCCTGGAATACAGGGAATGAACAGATACTGGTCAAAGGGTAGACATCCAGTTGTATAAGCATCTAATGTTCTGGGGACCTAGTGTACAGCACAGTGACTACAGTTAACAGTACTGTAAATGTATACCTGAAAGTTGCTATCAGAGTAGATTTTAAATGTTCTCACCTCACCCTAACAAAAATGGTAATTAGGTGAAAGGTGTGTTAACTAATGTTACTGTGATGAACATCTCACAATATGTGTATCCAGTCCTCATACTCTACACATTAAACTTACACGATGTCAGTTTTACTCAATAAAGATGGGAGAAAAAGGTTCACCACAGAGACTGGGGCAGAACCAGAGTGCTATTTTGTAGTTATGTTGGTTCATGTTATTTTACCTGTTATACATCAAGTATAAATTCATCATCTTAGGCTCACCATAATCTGTTTTTTTGCCATCATCTCTTTTCAAAATTAGCCCCTTTATTCACGTTTTATTCTACTTCTGCACAAAATAGTTCCAGAAATTGTCATTCTTCCTGTCTGTTGCAATCTACTCTGTGTTCCTTACAGGTATGTTCTGAAGATATCAAAGGGTTAAGTACTGTGAAAAAAATCACGTAATTTTAACAAACAAGCAAAAAAGCACTATACAAATATAAGCTGTTGGATACAGTTTCTAATGGCTGATAAAATATTGTCAAAGAAAAGTGCTTCCATAAAAGTTTTATTTATCCCCACAACAACCCTGTGAGGTAGGGTGATCAGGGCATTTGAAGATGAGAAAACTAAGTCTACATTACTTGTTCACGGCTATACTGCATAGTAAATATGTAGAAATTAAACTGAGATTTTTAAATATCCATGACTTTTATATTGATTCATATGGAAAAAGGCAGAGAGAATATTAACTCCCCCCTACCTTAATGCCAAAAGGACACTGCCTTGAAAAATCCCATTTCAAAAGATGAAAGTAGTATTTCATTGCTTATTTCTACAAAGATTTATAAAATAAAAAAATAGTGAAATATTTTACAATTAATATATATAATGGTCTCATTCAGGGATGTCCTTCAGCTGTATATATGATCAACTATTCCAAGTGCTAGAAATGCAAACTCTTAAAAAGCAGGAAATAAGAATGATAATGAGCAGTAGCCTCAATCTTCTTTATTATTCCTCCATGTATCTTGAGTAAGTTCTGTGAAATCTGGTCCCAGTTAAAAAAAAAACAAAAAAAACCTACCAGAGATGTCTGGTAAACTTTTATTTAGTTGCCTACTCTCAACCACCATCACATTATTTAAAACAGTGATTTCCCAAAGCTGGCTATTAGAATCACCTAGAGGTCTTTTTGAAAAAACACAAAACTCAAACCCCACCCTAGATCCGTTGAGACAGTTTTGCAGGGGGCTAGGCTTTTGGAATCTGTACTTAAGCTCTTCAGGAGGATTCTAATGGCCAGGTTTGGGAAAACAGTGATGTATTTTAAAATACTCATATCAAAACCATAAAGTAACTAAGTATAAACTTGCTGCTGTCTCTTCTCCCCTTTCTAAAAATTTCTCAGAACACATTATATCCCCAGAACTCTTACCTCTGAGCAAGTAATTTCAATTCAAGATACAGAGAAACATTTTATAAAAATGTATCCTAGTGAGACTTGGATTCCAATAATTTAAATGGCATTTGAATACAGATACTGAGTTTTGTGGTTCTTATTCTGAAATTTTAAAATGTGTTTTATACAGGTTCCTAGCAGGCTTTCAACTTGGGAAGATATGAGAAGTAATGACATACATACTCAAGCATATCAGCACTGAAAAAATACTATACTCAAATATAGCTCATGAGAGGAATAAGAAAGTGAATGAATGACAACCTAAGGCCTTTTGGCCCATACATTTTTGTTCCCAGTCTGCTCTTCCCCTATAAGGGGAAATAAAATAAACATTCTTTCCTAGTTGCTTGGCATAGTTATTCAGTGGGTAACTATTAACTAAGTTAATTTAGATATACAAGATTAAAAGAGATAACAAATAAATACCTAGAAAGACAAAGAGAAGTCAGTTCAGAAAACCTTAACTAGCTAATGATGTGGTATATAACACCATTGTGTTAGTACAATTAAATGAAGGCTTCAGTGTCCTTTACATTTCAGCTTTATGTGATTGACACAAGATGTGGAAGATATCTGATCCTTATGAAGAATTCTGTGCTGGCTGTAAAGATTTGTAGGAATAATGACATGCTTTCTTCATTGATGAGATGAAGTCTCTCTTTTTCAGGCAAGTTGACTGAATAAAACAATGAAAACTTCTTTAGAAGGCTGAATAAGAGTAATATCTAGCTGAAAAAGTCATTGGCCAAAGATAACTTTTTTAAACCATTCTATGTTTAACACTTAAAAAAACAAACAAATAAAAGCCAACAACAACAACAACCAAACAAACCAGAAAAACCAGAGAAATATAAAAAACAATGTACACATCCATTTTCACTGACAGGTACAAGAAAATAGCCATTTATAGAAGTTACAATGCTTTCAACAACTCCCCCCCACCCCAATTTTGGGAAACAAGATAAAGCCATCGGGTAAATAAATATACATACTAGCTAATATAAAACAATTACGGTTTCAAATTGTTATCAGCTCTTTTAAGACTCAAGGAGAAACATGGTGACATAAATCTGATTAGGGCTACATATATTACACAGAATTAAAAAACACAACTGATTTAAACATCCTAACAATAATACAAATATTTAAAAGAATGTCTTAAAAGCCAGACATTTACCACTGGAAATATCACAATTATAATATGTACTTCAGATATGTTTATGTGTATATAGGTCACTTTTGCTGTGTCTTATCAGGTATGCAATCTCTCCTGCATTTCCTATAGTCAGTTTTTAAGAGTTCATGTTTCCTGTGTGAATTGAAGGAGCTGGGCACATCTCAATTCACAAAATATACACCTCCGCTTAACTAAATGGAAGTGTGTTTAAGATAACATTTACCAACAGATAAAGAAAATTAGGGGGAATGAGAGGATAAAACATGTTAAAGTGGAAGGAAGCTGGATAACTGTGTCTTTATAAATTATTTTAAATTTTGTACTAACGAACTTAAAATGACCCAAATTAAGCAATGAAGAAAAATAAATTGGTCTCAAAAATTTTTCTCAGGCCATATAAAATTTCCCTTAATCCTAAAGAATCTTTTATGCTAGATTCCTTTGTCAGTTGACTTAAAGAACTCTCCCTAGCATGGGGCTGAAAACAGTTTTACCATTAATAAAAGATGATTAAAAGTTGGTGTTGATTTAAAGTGCCCAGAGGCGAAATTGTACAGGTGCTTACATTTCCCTTTAAATCATGTTGGAAAGCCCTTTGAGACTGTGTTTACTTAATCAGAAAAGCTTTCAACAATTATAATGCATGCTGAAAGCTTAGATCTTGTATAGGTTTTGGGTTTTACTGTCTGAGCATAAAAAGGGGAGCAAGGAGAAATGTAACTAGGTTCACAATTCTGAGCAAGAGCGTATGTAAAGGTAACGTATGTACATTTTATTTCAAGAAAGACAGAAGACAAACAGCATAAAGATGCCCAGATGCCCTAAAGATAAATACATTTCAAAGATTCTCATTAAAATGAATCTGGAGTATTTTTCCTGCAAGCAAAATACCTTTCTTTAAATTAAAACAAAAACAAACCAAAACAAACAAATAAAAAAAAAACCAGTATTCTGAATTGCAAATGCGTTTGCTTTTTTTTTTTTTTGCAGAAAATCTGCCATGATTATTTTTTTTTAATGAATAAGGATTTTCCACAAAACAGGCTTGCTCTACATGCTAGGTTTTTTAAACAGTTCAGTGACACAATATGCTAACTACATACACAACAGATAATATAGTAAGAAAACACTCAACCTGATGAAAAGTTAAAATCTTCATTAATACACTGAAAATTGACATAACTCATGCCTTTAAAATCAAAAATACAAAAATTAAATGTTTTCCTAAAAAGATTTCCTTATTTTAAGGATTCATTTGAAAATGAAGCTGCATGTAATTTGTACAATAAGTTGTACAAGTAAACAGGTAATATACATAAAAAATTAAGTGACATACTCCTCAATTATCAGTTGTCCACCTTTAATTTCCAATACTGTACTTTCTTAACAAGCATACAAAATATCAAACTTCTCTTTAGAAAAAGTGCCGTTCTTTGACATCCTTTACACAAAAACAGTCTGAGCCTGTGGCATGTTAATGCAGTCGAGAGGCAAAGCATACTAACTTTTACAAATTCTACCTTCCATAAAAAGCCTCCCGAAAAGGAGATTACACGCCACTATAAAAATATCAACCTCTTGTGGTAGCTGCATTAGAGAACCAAGGCTTGAAGACTATTTTCATATAGCATAGAAAACCACTATGAGAGCATATTAACTGCATTGGTGGCTTGGGAGTTTACTGTGCCACAGGATTATGCATAGCTACTGTAAGGTACCAAGACTGTTACACAGAGTTTTAAATTGATTGTAACCAAGAGCATAACAGAGGTACTACCAGCCCATGCAAAATAACTAAAAATACTGAGTCACTGTGCTGAATACTTCATTCCTGGAGAAAACCAAAGGCAGCAGTAACCAAATCAAGCCCAACAGGTGACCAAACTCATTCTCCTCTAAGATTGGTGAGCACAGTGAAGTCTGAGGTATACCTTTATCCGTTAAATCTGTGTGCCATTGCAAGATATTACCATTTGGGGAACACATGCCATCACAATGGTTTAACTCTTCTGAATATTAGTCATTCATATATTCTTATCTACCCAGTCCTTTGATTTTTTTTAAAAAAGATTTCACCTACAGTAGAATATTACAGAAACAAAATATAAATGCATGTCTTTCTAAATGAAACTTACATGGACTAAAAGTAGAGAATATTTTTAAACAAATATACAATATGCAGGCAGACAAAGCAGGAAAACGGCCATTCAAATGTATAATAAAAAACTATAAACTGACTATTTCCAGAAAACTAGGAAGCGCCTCAACTAAAAGGAATGCATAATGAAAATCTAATCTAATACAGGTCAAAAATGTAAAAAGGTTATAAACCTTAACAGGAAAAATAAAACAACTTTTACTGGCCATTCCTGTTGAAATGAGAATCTTAAAGTAACAGAAAAGTGGCTACAAACCCACTTAGAGCACCAAACAGAGAGAAAATAAAAGTCCATTTTCATCTCTGTTATTATCATAAAATCCTGTGTGACTACAGGTCAAACTGCTGGTGGCAGAAACAGAATTCTTTATAAACTGCAGATGTCCTGTACATAAAAAAATTTCACCGGAGTTGCACTAGTTCTAAAGACTCTTCTGTTTTAGCCTACCTACTGTATGTATTCAATCTGAGATAAAGTCTCTTTCTATAACCCTTGATTATTATTGGGCACCAAAGATAAGAAAAGCAAGACGGGGTACAAAAATGCAAAATTTCAACAGTAATGGCAATGTTTTTGTCTTAGTCCAAAAGGGTCCTGCATTCTCTCCCCCTTCAGTGATTTGACAAGTCTTTGTACTTAATCTGGGGGCAGCAAATCATGCAAGCGAAATCTGTCTCTGATGTGAGGTCGAACATCTTCATTCTGTGTGGAGAAAAAGACATTTTAAATTTAGGTTTTTTTAATGTTTTGTTTTATTTTTTGAGAGACAGACAGACACAGAGCGTGAGTGGAAGAGGGGCAGAAAGAGAGGGAGGCACAGAATCTGAAACAGGTTCCAGGCTCTGAGCGATCGGCACAGAGCCCAAAGTGGGGCTTGAACTTATGAACTGCAAGATCATGACCTGAGCTGAAGTCAGACATTTAACCGACTGAGCCACCCAGGTGCCCCGAAAAAGACATCTTAAAAGCCATGTAATTTCAAAGATATGATCCCATAACACTGTGAACATTCTTCCTTTGCAGAGAAAATATACCTTTTACAACTTACTTTGTATGCCAAATATAAAGATACTACACAGAAGCAGTTAACTTAGAATTAAATTTATATTAAAAAAAGTTATTAAACCTTTAATTCTGTAAAGAATAATTAGGCACTAAGAGGCAAAACCAAAAGACAAGTAAAAGTGTTAAGCCACTGAATTCTACTTCATTTATTAGGAAAAAATAAACCCAGAATAAAGTTTCAGTAGCGTAAGCATTAATTCTAGACCTCAACTATGAAGGGAAAGTGAAATCAATTTAATAGCGCTAGTGACTTTGCAAGAAGCAACCCAGTGAAATAAAAACATTCAATCTGCAAGTTATTAAATACTGATAAGCATGATTTTAATATAGTTTACAACATTAGAAAATGCTTGTAATCCTTCTCAACCTCTGGCCTAATCTCACACCACACTGACTTGCACATAAAGTAAAGCAATTAAAAAGATTTATTTCAACAGAGTTGAGGCAACAAATGCAAAACACAAGATAAATAAGATACTTACCAGTTCTACAAGCTTCTCCAGAAATGGAATCAATTTTAGGAGTTCATTGTCATTTTTATCCATAAACCAGCTTTCTATAGGGATTCCGTTAGATAGCTAAAATAATAAATAGGTAATTAAATCCTCTTTTTATTACATTTTGTATAATTTGTAAAAACTTAAAACAGAAATAACACATACTTAAGTACACAGTGATCTGCAGAAGTTACTGTGAAAAGGATGCCATCAGTTTGTGGTTGTTACATTCTGACAACTCAATTAGTGCAAGAAACAGATGTTAAGGAATACATCAAAGCCTTTCATCAAAGTTTTTCAGCTTAATGTCTTCTTAATGTATAAGAAACTAAACAAGAAGATCCACTGAAACAAGCTTTACAATTATGTAATTAAAAATATTACTTTACTGATTCAAAAAATAATTACTATTAGTCTATGCTAGGCACTGTGAGAAGGGGTGGTGCCAATGTAAACAACACTATCAAAAATCCTATATACTTTTACACAGGGACTATGTGACGTTCACTGTTTTATTTCCAACAAACAACAGGATAACCTGAAATGGCAGGAATGTAATAAATTGATGCAATGGTATTTCACTGAAGAGGAGTCTAAAAACAAGAATGCAAACTGTATTTGTTTTATAGTAAATAATCTATAGGTTATCTCTAAAATTAATGCAGAATACTATATTTAAGATGGTGGATAAATGAAATGATTTTATCCAGGAAACAATATAAAATTCTTAAAAATATATTTCAAAATGTGACCAATGATCTAAATTGAACACATTTCAATACTATATGCAGCTTTCCATTTTTCTTTTTTCATCTTTCTAGTGTTTACTCTTTACTTGTTCTATCTATACCCAATTCCCACCATCCCTATTCTGCACTGATTTACTGTAAAGGAAATCTCAGACCTATTACACAAACATATTCATAATGTGATACATATCTTGTGGGGGAGCCTGGGTGGCTTAGTCGACTGAGCTTCCAACTCTTGATTTCGGCTCAGGTCATGATTTCAGTTTATGAGTTTAAGCCCCTCATCGGGCTCTGTGCTAACAGCTCTGTGCAGAGCCTGCTTGGGAGTCTCTCTCTCCCTCTCCCTCGCTTCTGCACACACACTCTCTCAAAATTAATAAACATTTTTATTTAAAAAAAATTTTTTTTATAGTTTTTATTTACTTTTGAGACAGAGGGAGATAAAACATGAGCAGGGGAGGGCCAGAGAGAGAAGGAGACACAGAATCTGAAGCAAGCTCCAGGCTCTGAGCTGTTACCACAGAGCCTGATGCGGGGCTCTAACCCATGGACCGTGAGATCATGACCTGAGCTGAAGACGGACGATTAACCGACTGAGCCACCCAGGCGCCCCAAACATTTTTTTAAAAAAGATGAAAAACAAGGGGCACCTGGGTGGCTCAGTTAGTTAAGCTTCCAACTTAGGCTCAGGTCATGATCTCACGGTCTGTGAGTTCGAGCCCCATGTCATGCTTGGTACTGACATACTGATTTAACAACTGACAAGAATGCTATTAACTGATGTACAGCTTATAGTATTTTCTTATCCAGATTTATTACTCAGATTTTTATCTACGTTTTCATTCATTTAAAAGAAAAATATCCACAAGAATTATAGCAATTTGGCATTTCTAGTTCTAAAAGATAACACTAAAAAGGGAAAATTCACCAGTGAAAATTCTGTTCTCCTATTATATTCTGTTTGGCACCATTTGTTCTTATTGTATTTTTTTTTCCCCTAATCTCATTTTGTTTAGCAACCCTCTCTTCATACCTGATATGCAAAGGCTTGTGGTGAGTTGTCTATTATTATAGTCTTTGAAAGATCTCTTCCAAGGATATTTAAGTCCTTTATATAATTTCCTTGTACACAAACACAATGTTCACGGAAAAGCCGATGCCTAAACATAAAAATAGAAATAAATTAACTTAACAAAAATCTCTAAAAAGTGTAACACGTACTGAAACATACACATATACCACAGGCTTTACAGTTTTAGCCTTATTTTCTCTCACAAAGGAAATTCAAATACAAATGTGGGCCTAAGCTTTGGGCTACAGTTTTACTTTAAAAAATGTTATCAATTATTGAAACCTTACAACCAAATATTACCATGCCTTTAAGAACTTTGGCTTATCCCAAAATGTTACATTAAATTATAAAGAGGGATTAAAAACTCTGTAAATTGGTTTTGTAATTTATTTACCCAGGAAAGCTCAGTTCAGAAGCAGCATCTGGTTGTGTCAGCGAGGTCCTGCTTTTTAACCAATTTTCCAGATGGTTGACTGAGGCACAAGGAGGTCAAGTGACTTGCCCAAGGTCACACAGTAAGTCAGTGGTTAGCCCCGCATTGGAACCTAGGATCCTCCTGGCTCCCAGTCCTTTGCTCTAACCAGAAGACCACACAGCCTCCCTATCCCTGTACATGCCAGAATAGAAAATATAAGAAGGAATGTTTCTGTGTTGGCATTTTAAAAAATGTTTTTAGTTTCCCCTATAGTTTTTGAGAAAAGCTGTGGAGGCCAAAACATTCCATCGTTTCATACTTCTCCCAAACAACCATCTTTCTTTTAATTTAGTGTGAGTGTATATATGAATATTTGAAAAAACAAGGATTGAATGAAATGATGAATTCAGATTTAAGTATTACAAATGTAAACTGATGTTTCACCAATGATAGATACTTAACTGAAAAATGCTGTACCATTTAAAAAAGCTATTAAAGGTCTTATAAGATTTATATACTGTCATAATTATATAATCTCATTTAGCACTCAAAATGTTAGTCTAGGAATATTACTAAGAGTTAGTACAGATCACCCTGACATACTCCATTTGCATACATTAGTAATTTGATAGTTTGGCTTCCTTGTGTCTTAATCTCACTAAACAATTTTTTAGCAGCTAGGGCCTACTTATACATACCTATATTTTTAATTATAGAATTTCAAGAAAAGGGCATTTTCTACCAACAAAATCAGCCATAGCTCTAACAACAACTACAAAACTCAATCTTAAAAATATCAGTAATGATGACAAAGAGTTTTCCAACCAAAAGAAATGTAGTAGAAACCATTCTCTCCCCCACTTTTTATAAAGAATACTTTTAACTGAATGATCATCTATCCATGTATGGTTTAAAGAATATCCTACTTTGAAAACCAGACAAAAGAATTTAAGTCCTGGATGGACCTATAAAAGATTCCATTTTTATCTGTACATTTACATTTGAGGAAACTAGACAGGCAAGTGCAACAGGTCCATGCAAGTCACTACTGATGTTTCTTTTCACCAACGGCAGCAAACTCACCCGAGACAGGAGACAAATGAACATGTATGTGGATACAAATGATTACTGTAAATAAATTACACTAACTAAAATCCCTTCAGTTATTCAGGAGCCTGAGAGTCAATGGCAGGTATTGGCAGTTTTAGAAAGGAACTACTCTTGCAGGTCATCAGATTTGCATTTCAACTCATGAGATTCAGAGATCACAGGAATTTGAGTCGTCTACCTTATATTGAACATAGCACTCTAATTCAATATACTGTTCAAAGTTTCTCCTATTTTAAATTATTCAAATATAACTATATAAAACAAATTTAAACTCCCAATGTGTAGGTTTATGAAACTAGTTTAAATGAGGGGTGTTAATTTGTAACACTATAATTCCATGACTATGATTCGTCCCCTAGTAAAATGATAGAAACTTCTGAGAGATAACAAAAATCTTTAGAGTGAATGAAGCCATTAAAACAAAATCATTTGTGTACTTTTGTGAAAGTTAGGTAAAATAAGCATGTATTATACTTTTATGAATTGAAAAAACATTTTCATTTGTGTGTCTAATGCTTGCTTATATGGAAGATAAAATGGAAAGTAACAACAAGGACAAATTTTGATCCTTTAGATTAAAAGGAAAAAAAAAAACACAGTTCTATTTATAAGAAAGCAAATCCCCTAAACATGAACATCAGAAAGTCTTTTAACATAGTTGCAACCACTCTACAACAAAGGTACTATTAACAGTAGAAATTAGGATTTTCTACTAAAAAAATATGGAAAAAATATTCAAGAAAATGAATTCCTAGCTATTAAAGCTTTCAGGAGCTTTTTCTGGCATCTCTCTCGGTTAAAAAAAACATAGATTAACTCTGGCATCTTATAGGATGCAGCAAGACGCTGGCAGTCTTAATATCTCACTTCTGTTGACAGAAATAACGGAACTAATTTTCAAACTGTTTTAAAATTACCCGAGGCACTCCCACCTAACCAGGAACACACTGCATCTGCTGGCTCAGGACACACACAAGGAACTGAGTCCAGATCGGGTAACTTGAGTGACTAAACCAACTGCAATTTCCAATTAGATTCATGTAATGTTTTCTTTCCATGGAAGAGAAATTTGCTCTTGAAAAAAGCAAAAGAGTTTAATTTATCCTTTCTGTTAAAATTAAACCTTTATTTCTCTATGCCATTAAAAAAGGTGATATAACATGCATTATCTCAGAGACATAAGGAAGTGAAAACATCATGCACACAGCGAAAAATTCCACATAGCCCCAATCACCCCCAGTCCCAAAAGAATTGAGGATACAGATGTAACAGTGAATAAACACATTTGATCTTTGTATCCTTTAAAGAACGTCTGTCTGGAGTTAATATTAGGAACTCTTAAAGAGTTTGGGGGCTTAAAAAAATTCATTTTCACCATTCAACACAACAAATCTCTATATATGCAGCCAACTGAAAATGGCCATGGAAATTAAATAGAATCATAGTAATTTCATAGATCAGTGTGACAGACATTTCCACTATTTCTTAATTAAATTTACCTGACCAGTTGCTTTTTAGGGTCTAGTATGTTCAGTAACTTGTCTGCATACACCTTCTTAGAAGCAGTAAAAAGAATGATCTACAAATTCAGGGGAAAAGAAGTAATCATTATACATGATCTAAATATGGGTACTATATTGAATAAAATAAAAATACTTATGTAATTAGCTTAAGCATGTTTACCTCATACATCTGAGACATTCGCTCCAGGAATTCCCTGAAGAATGGTCTTAATCTCACGTAAACCTAAAGAAATAACAAAAATAAGCTTCAGTAAATAAACCTATAAAACAGAAACAACTTATTTATAAGCTCTGTTGTGTTCTAACTTTGGATATATTATAATTAAAATGTTCATATTTTAAAGTAATAGAAAAGTATACTAAGTACCACTCAAATATATTTCACGTATCAAACATCACTTAAAACAATCTTTGGTAGGGTAATAATAATTATTGATGATGTCATTTCTCAATAGTTAAATGGAAGCATACAATATAATAGTACTTTGTGGAATATAATTTTAATAAACATTTCAACTAAAAAATGGAAGGTTTCCCTTTGAGATTTTGATTCACCAATCAGCTCCATCTTCCAGCCAGGTAGCATCCGTCCAATTATTAGGCAGGCTGTGTGTCCACCTCTAGCTGACCTGTCTCAATGACCTTCCTCTATACTCAGAATTTCTTCTCAACAATTACCTGCTAAGAATACCTTTATTTTAAATCTCTATTAAGGTAAATAATGTTCAAGAAAGAGATGTCTGGATTGGTGGGTTTACATAACTGGAATTTTTCAGAATTCAATCTTGTTCTACATTTACTGACTCAGATGTGGCATCTAAATTAGCACTACTGGACTACTTGAGATTGAAAATATAATAGGCATACCAGTTATCAAAAACACCTGGCAATATCAGGAAAGACTACAGTACCCAAAGAACTGCCTTAACATACATTATATCCTTATTTCTGTGTCTATCTTCTTGCCTATATTTAATGTAGCTCTTACTCCAATTTTCAAAAAACAGAATTATAACCCATGAGCAACCGCTAAAACTGATTTCCAAAAGATTTTAAATTGTATTCATTTTGTGACAAAAGTTTATGAAAAGAAACATTTATAACTTATACTCCAAAGTGTTTATTAACTCCAAACACCATGAACAACAAATATTTACAGAACACACATGCACCAGATTCACTGGATTCAGATTAAAAACAAACATCAACAACAACAACAACAAAAGAAAACACTGGTGGTTACAAATTCAAAATCTAGGTTTCATGAAATTTAACTCTGTCATAAACACGTATCAACACAAAAATGCCCTCATGATAAAAAATCCAGTTCTGGGAATGTTTTAGGGCAGAAAAGGGAAATCATGCGAAGGATTCTAGTAGGTAGTGACCATGTACTACCAATCTTAATAGTTTCCAAAGCTCTACGGGCATAAGACAATACTAAATATATAGTAAGTACTTGATAAAATATATATATATATATATGTTGAGTAAATGAAATTACCTAAGTTAAGCAATATAAACAGATAAAGAGAGGCAAACATATATGACCGTATAAGGACAACTACAGAGTTTCCTTAAAAACCGATCACTTGTAATAGACAAAGTTTGAGTGAAAATAATATCATTCTACCCCTACCTCCAGGCTAGAATGATAGTTTACTTGTATTTAATCTTATTAGTCAGACACTTTATCTCAATTTCTTGGCTAATCAAAAACAAAGCCATATACCCCACCACTAGATCAAATAAAAATAACCAAATCCTCAGTGTCTAATCACGATCATTTAGGATGAGGCCCAAGAAATTTAACTAGAGCTGCTCTTCTAATTAATTTTAACATTTTCATCCTAAAAACATCTGGTATACTTTGTAACCAACCCAAGTAACTGATAGATTGATTGCCTTAAATGGAAATACCATTTTTTATTAACTATGGGTCTTCTTGAAATAGATTTGTGATGATGAAGAAAAAATCAATTTAGTCAATACTTTTTTTCCAATTACCTCATTTCAAGGAGGATGATAAACTATGAACCATCAGAGTCTTTTGTTGCTAAAAAAGTTTATCGTCTACATACATTGAAAACAATGATATTTTATTTTACATTTATGTAAATGATTTCATTTGGTCTCAATTTCCCTGTTATCCATACTATAATCTAAGCAAGGCCTCGGTAATTTGGGATTTGCTTCCTCTGAACCCTAACATACTTCCATTTCAAAAATTGTTTTTATGTTTTATTTATTTCTGAGAGAGAGAGAGAGAGAGAGAGAGAGCGAGACAGAGAGAGAGAGGGAGACACAGAACCTGAAAAAGGTTCCAGGCTCTGAGCTAGCTGTCAGCACAGAGCCCGACGCAGGGCTCGAACCCACGAACCGTGAGATCATGACCCAAGCTGAAGTCGGACGCCTAACCGACTGAGCCACCCAGACGCCCCAACATACTTCCATTTCAGAGGAATACTTCTTTGTAAACAGTATTATCTAAGTAGAGTAAGTGGAACACTATACAAAGGTGACACTTCCAACTTCTGATACATGACTTCTAGATTAAGTCAAAACTATAACTTCATTATACATTCTACTACTTTGACCATTCTTAATACTGAAGATAGTGGAATATATTGCTAAACTACTTCCTTATCATGAGAATAGAATAAATGTTGGCTATAAAAGTTCCTATCCCCAAAACAGATTCACTATTTGAACAGGAAGGTCATTCAGGATTAAAATAGATACACAGAAAGTAAGGTGGTTAATGGGAAAAAGAGAATACAGAAAGTACAAAATAATAGTGAGCAGGGGTGGAGGTTCTGCTATGTGCTACAAAAGTAAAAATCTCGGAAAGAAAAATAGAAATGGAGACACAATGCCAGCAGGGTCTAAGTCATTTGGATGGATATATTAAAGCAGAAATATATAAAAGTCAAACACTAAGTACTGTCTAGTAGGAAAGAGAACAACTGTTAAGGTATGTATAATACAAAGAGACTACGATCACTTTTTGTGTTAGGTCACAGAGATCCAGAAATATACAAATGCACAGAGGGATGCCTCTAAAATGCTTCCAAATCTATTCCACAGATGCTCATAACTACATTTTCCTTTTCCTAAGTTTCTCATAACAAAGATCCCAGTCCTGAGCTGCCTATTTCCCATTTTCCACATTCTTTCCCTACTTACTATTTCACCAACAACCATCCTTCTACAAACTTGTAACTTTTCAAAATCATGTTGTCTCCCAAGTCTAAGATTAGGCTAAAAGTTTCACTTCAGTTTGGTATACATATGTCCCTCCAAGTATACAGCAATTATTCTACTTACCCTATAAACAGTTTTAATCTAGCACTAAACAATATGCATTTTGAAAAAGTCAACAGATAAAAAATGCAGAATTCTATAAAGAAATAATTATATAAAAATACCATACCCAAAGACATGTCTTAAATAGCACTGACTACCAAAGATAGGGATTTATGAATATGTTCATTATATAAAACTTAGAATCAGAAAAATACATGCAAAATTGTGATAATGGAACTAATCATGTATAATCTTATACATTGATGTTACTGAAGTTTAAATTTTATATAGAAAAAGTAATGAATATATATAACTGAAAATATTACATCATTGTATCAAGATTCCTTGAGATAAACAAGGTATTTACCTGACAGCCTGTACTTTTTTTGGTGTTAAGACAATGACAATGTCCTGTAACTGTGTATGGTAGATAATCCTACCAGGCCATAAATGGTTAATAAAACTAAATTTAATAAAAGCAGTCACCAAAATAGCAATCTAGTTATAAAATGATTGCTTACAAATATTTTGTGGTAGTCTGTCTAAATTCAAATTCATGACTAAATATTCAATGTCAAGCTATATATACTGAATAATTTCTATTAGTTTACCAAATCTTATCTAACTTCATAGATAATTTCAGTTTTTAAAGAAATTTCATATATAACTTCAACAACATGAATGAAGAAGCAGAAGCAGAAGAAGAAAAAAGAGGAAGAAGAAGAGGAGGAGGAGAATTGTGGGCAATTGAATTAAGAAAAAAAAAAAGCTCTTACATGTAAATCTTAAGGAAAAGTATTTCTAAACGGTTTTCAGCACAGATAATATAACCATAACATATTCAAAACCAAACATATTTTAATAGTTTTTCCATGATATCCTTTGAATTTATTGCTATACTGATACATGTTTTTTAATTTTTATTAAAAAAACGTTTTAAAGTAATCTCTATGCCCAACATGAGGCTCAAATTCATGACCTCAAGACCAAGCGTCACATTCTCTACTGACTGAGGCAACCAGGTGCCCCATATTGATATATGTTCAAAAAAAGGTCAATTCTATGGAACTCACCCACTTAAGAATATGGCACCCTTTAAATAAAATGATTGGTAAATGCTATTTAATCAGCAGTAAGACTTTTTAAAGTTTGTTTATTTTGAGAGAGTATCCATATGCATGTAGGGGAGGGGCAGAGAGAGAGGGAGGGAGAGAAAATTCCAAGCAAGCTCTGCACTGTTAGCACAGAGAGATGCGGGGCTCAAACTCACGAACCATGAGATCATGACCTGAGCTGAAATCAGACGTTTAATTGACTGAGCCACCCACCCAGGCGCCCTGTAAGACTTTAAGGCAGTAGAAAACCAATAATCCTGGGTAATGTGAAGAATGAGATGCTACAAATAACTGAAAAATCTTACCATTAGTAGATACCACAGGTATACAAGTGACTCTGTCAATTTGTTAACGCTTCTGTACACCTCAGTCTCCTCATACATAATATGAGTAAAATAAGAGTACCTACCTCACAGGGTTGTTGTGAAGATTAAGTTAATACATGTAAAGCACTTAAAACAGTGCCTGGCACATGGAGACTACCAATGGCTATTACTTATCCACCTTATTATTTATCAGTCGTAAGGAGAATAGCTGGAATGAGTATGATTCTATGGGACAGTACTGAGCAACCTCAACTCAAAAAGAAAGCCCTATAGATGTAACCTATACTTTTAGAAGAGGGAAAATAATCATGAGTTCCATCAGCTGATGGCTTCTCTATTTAACTTAGTTAAAACTTTCTTAGCATCAATACTAGAGCACAGAGACAAAACCAAATCCTCTTCACAGAAAGAATTGCCCTGGTAGGCCCTGCAGAGACTTCAACCTCACAACCACCTGGGTGACATTACAGTCTTCTTTTGCTTAACACAATTCCAACAAGAGGTAGATGGCTGCTGGGGATAGTATTTCTAGGCAGATCAATCTAGAAATGAATACGTAAACACTAAAACATCAAACAAAAAATTAAAAAATCCACAAACTAAAAACTTCTGCAAAAAATTACACTATACTAAATAGAAAAAATTTGAAAAGGAATTTCCCTATAGAGTCTACATGCGATAAAATGAAGCTTAAGGTATTCATATAGGTATGTTAGCAATGAAGCATAATTTTTACGTTAGTAAAAATTGGCATATACATATATATATAAAAACTATTGCTGGGTTTATTTAAATAAAATTTAGTCATTTTAAAAGCAAAAAAAGGTCACGTTAATAAAACAAAAAATGCTGCCTTTAAAAACAAACTCTAAACTGTAGAAACAATTTAATATGCTCACTAATCAACTGTCATGTCTCCTAAATTTGCAGCACATTTTCAGTTGCTGAACAAGAATTTTCCATCCGTTTTTTTTTTTAAGGAACTGCCTCTAATTTTACAATACATTTACAACAAAAGAAGTCCCCATGAAACATATTTTATCATCTTTGAGTGGCAGCTAACTATAGGTTTCAGTTCTTTTTTAACCTAAAAAATCAGTAATGAATAATTACAATAAAAAAATAGTACCAATGACTAATTATACTTACTAATAAGGATAGGAAAGTTACTTTAAAATTACTTTTAATATTAACCTACAATTAGTTAACACTATATTGTTCTCTACCAGCTAAAATATTACTTTAATTCTCAATACTAAGTATCCATGAACCACAAATGTTTTATTTAAGGTATATTATAAACACTATTTTTGTACAACAAAAATTATGCTTTATGAAGTTCAAAACAAAATGCCTCTTGGTTAGTGTCAATTTAAGTCCGAGCCTGAGAAAAGGAAAAACCTGATTAGGTATTTACTACAAAACTCTTCCTTTACATGACTGCTTATTTCTCCATAAAGCAAAAATAATGCTGATTTTTCTAAGAGAGACTATAGAGAAGATATAGAAGCCACTAACTCTACTTTTCTTGTTCTGTGGTATAAAATACTTGAGATCCTTATGAAAATTATCCTAGGCTATAAGGTACCCAAGAAAACAAACTATAGTGATGGGGAAGAGTCTAAGCTTTGCTAAACATGGGGTTTCCCATCCACCTCTCCCCCCAAACTTTTCCCATAAAAGCAACCTCTACTAATAAAACAAAGCATCCTTTATCAAGTAGCTCCCTACAGATCCTCTCTCTCCTTGAGTGCTTACCACAATCTGATTTCTGGACAGCTGACCCAAAGTTTGATGATTTTACTGATCTTCAGAAAGCCACTGACTGGCTAAAGTCTTATTGGTGAACAGAGTCAAAAATCAGATGCCCCTGCCATACTTTACAGAATGAGGAGTTGGACAGCACAGTTACGTTTGGCTGCACTGTGGTGAAACATATGAGGCATCTTCTTTTTGTCTTCAATTAGCCACGTTTGGGCTGAGTAGCTCTATTACATCTTCAAAAAACTGAGCTCCAGTTCTTGATGGAGATAGAGGAAGGTCATTGAGGAGGTGGTTCAGCTCAAGAGCTAAGTGAAAAATCTGTCTTTTGATTCAGTCCTGCTTGTGGATAGAAGTCATCTTCTGGATGGAAGAGGGAGTGAGATGACCTAGAGTCTTGAATTGGTGGATCTGCAGGAACAGAAACTAAATACAGTGGAGACCTCTTAACTGAGTAACACCACGAGATGGATTTCCTGACAATGTGTCAATATAAGCTAAATATAAAAAATAAATATGTGCATTGGAACTGATCATGCACTTGCTTTTTGAGATATCAAATGCATTTGCACCATTCTAGGAATAAATACGTTTTCCCAATAACTAACTGTGAAACAGTTTATGGAAAAACAACCAATTTAAAGGGGGGGAAAAGACCCAAACAAAAATCCATACACTATGCCTCTGTAAATGCCATACCCTCACTTTAAAAACTCAGTTCTTTTGAAGGACTTTATCTCTCCATCTACACAAACTGTAATCTCTCTTTCCACATATTATCAGTAGTAACATGTACCAAATTTTAATTTGGAGTTGAATCTTTTGGGTTTTTATAATCTCCCAGAGAAATGGAATTCAAATACACTCAAAATACTAAATTGAGGCTTGAATAATGTACCTGCTCAAAAATTCTGAGACTTGCATTAAGTAAGTTGAGTCCTACTTATCAATCAAAAGGAGAGTATATACCATGGAGTCTCAATTGTGAATTGTGGTCACCTTAAATTTCCCTCAAACTTTCATCTGAAAAAAACTAAGAAAGCCCACAGCCAGATTATAGTGGATCTAGTTTTAAATTTCTCTATACATTAACAAGAATTTTGATGAACATTTAATTACTTACTTCCACTTAGAATGTGATTATGTAAATTTACTGTATATACTCTCATAATTCTTATACCAAGGGTCAGCAAACTATGGTTTATGGGCCAAATACAAATGTCATTTATTTTTGTACATAAAGTTTTACTGGGACAAAGCCATGTTTATTTGATTACATTCTTACTGTCTATGACTAGTTTCATGCTGCAATGGTAAAAAAAATATTTGGAACAGAGACTGCAGAACCTAAAATATTAAAAACTGACCCTTTTCAGGAAAAAGTTTGCCAACCCCTGATACAGATGATTATTAAAACATACGTAAAACAACTTACACTTTAAATTGTGTTGAAAGAAAGAAAAATAACAAGTAAAATTAAAATTAGATATAGGTCAACCATAACAAACTTACCACAAAAAGAAACCAAAAGTAAAATAAGTCCCAAGAGGACACTTTATCTGGCGTTAATTCAGATGAAGAATCTGATCCTATTTTAACATTACCATTTTTTTAAAGTATATACATAAATGCTATGGAACTGACATACTCAAGAGTATACATATAAATGCCATGGAACTGTTCACTCAAAAATGGTTCATGTGAATTTCACCTCAATAAATTATTTTTTAAGAGTATATACAGTATTTTACAGGTTTCTAACCTTTAAGTGGGCCACATTATATTGCAGTGGTTAAACATGTAAGTTACATCTTACCTAATAATGTGGTTTCTCCAAAATCTCTTAGATCATCTCAGACCCTTGTGTATATTTCTTCTTTGCCAGTAGATGGAGACAACACCACTGAAAGTTTAAAAGACATCATTCCCTGTTTAAAGGGAGCTTGCTGGTCTGAAAACTGGGGGAACCCTAACCCAAGATTTCTTCAAAGTTATTTTTTAAAAAGCAAACAGAATGGCTATGCCAAAACCAGAAATCCAAAGGAATGTACCCAATATTAACTATGGACATCCTCAAAAATTTACTAAAGGGGGACTAAACTCTGTTCATGATGTAGTAACTAGTTAAATCATAATATTAAAATGCAATCATCCCTGTAACTTGTAAGATTCAAACTTCCTGCTCACTGCTCCTAATTTAGGCTAGATCATTTATTTTTCAGCTTCAGAAAGTTTAACTCAGAATATAAAAGAAAAAGAGTTCTTTGAATTACACAAAGGTAGATGCAGTACATACATAGTTTTTCTAAGTATTAGTCATATGCACCGCTAGAAGCCTTTTATTCAAAATAAGACAACTATCCAGATCCACATAAAAATGATAAGAACTTTATAAACAAGAAGAGAATTAAAGCAGAAATGGTGGAAGCAGCAAGAAAAAAATTCAACCTTACGGCCACAATGAAAAGAAATGCTCATGAAAGGAAAGAATCAAACTCATCCAATTTCCAAGTTTATTTCACTATTAAAAATGACATAAACAGACCAAAACTATCCACAAGAAATAAATTTCAAATCAGAAAGCTTAAGAAGTCATCCCCAAATAATTATTTAATATTTTTCAAATAACAACTTTCCTTTCCAAATTCAAAGCCTGAATGCAATTTTGAACAAAAAAATAAGGTTATCAAGCTAAAAAGAGAAAACAATTAAGATACTGCTATACTTCTTATATTTGCCAGAAGACTCCTGTCCTTGCATGAACTAAACAAGAACAACCTATCTGGCAGAAAATGTCTTATTGAGAAAAAAGATTACCTTAAACCAAATAATATCCAGTTAAAAACGAATACAAAAATCTTAAAACCCATTATATTTATGTATAGTTTGCTCATTCTCTGATCAAAAATCACAGCTAAAATCAGGTTCCATAGAAGGGAAATGAATACAGTACTCAGATATCAGCATACTTACAATGGCTAACTAGGTTAAATTAGAACTGACATAAGTGCTAAAGTAAATCCTCTTACGACTCATTACGAGATGAAGTAGATAAAGTAAATCCTGAACCACAAACTTCTATTTAACTCTGAAATGTTATGATTCCCAAAAGACAGTAACTATCATGTGCCAATAAAACTATACCCACATTCTAACTGCCTATTAAGAGCACATAAACAACCATAAACACCTTTTCATCATCCACTCGGCAAATGTTCTGTGGCTTTATTTAATCTTTGGGTTGGGTTCCTCTTGACAAAGAACAAACTGTTTGACCCCTTCCCAAACCTTCAACAGCTAGTATGGATGAAGGTAATGATAATTAAATGACAACTGCCACCACAGAAAGGCACTTTGGAATTTTCAAAGTGTATTCATATACATTAACTAATTCAAATTTTATGAAAGGAAAATCTCAAACATAAAGTAAAAGCTATGGCCAACAACGTAATTCACAATGAAATGTAAATGATATTTGTATTTTGCACAATCACCTGTCAACATAGATAAGGGAGAAATGCTTTTACCCAGCTTTGTAAAGCAATAACTGGAAATGTCCTGAAATTCTGTGATTAACATAAAGTAGATATACCCAACTACAATCTACAGAACATAATACTACAAAAGGAAATAAAATTGACCAACAAGGAATGAGCTTTCTTTATACTAACTGGATTTTGGGGAAAAATAAAACACACACAAAAAACAAAACACCAGGTGTTAACCTGGCAAGTTCTTCTTGGGGATCTATGATGTCAGTGCTTCTGCCTCCACCTGCTGGCAAACATTATTATGAAACTAGCAGAGATCAATGGGTTAAAAAATGTTCACATTTTGGGTAACATTTAATGTTTTATGTAATTATTTAGCATGATGCTACTTTGTGTTAATAAATCAGTAATATATTGATGAAACTCATTAGGAAAAAACATTAAGTTTTACACACACAAATAAAATTACAAAAGATTTCTTAGTTCAGAGCATTATCTAACAGGCCAAAAATCAAGTTAAAAATTTTTTTAAATTACCTGATAAATGACATCTTGGAAAAGGACTGGAAAAGTAAGTGCTGCATCTTCTAGCTCATTTAGACTACAGTGTACTAGTGTTTCATCCTTAAAATAAAAAACACATATTGAATAAACCAAGATACTAAAAGAAATTTCAAGTGATAATTTTATGTATCCATGATCACCAAAAACATTTATTAAAGTACTCATTCATATGTGTGATTTTATATTTATCATACATTGTTGTGTGTGGCACAGCAATTTGGGATAGAATTTTCTAAGCCACTGGTCCTCAGGTATGGTCCCTGGACCAGCAAGAAGTATCAGCATCTTCTGGGTTAGAAAGGCAAGTAACTAACTAGTTAGAAATGTAAATTCTCCAGCTCCACTTGTGATAATACAAAAACTCAGAAGGGGGTGAAGAAGAGAGGAGCTCAGCAATCTACATTTTAATAAACTCTTTAGGTGATTACAATGTATGCTCAAGTCTGAGAACCACTGCTCTGAGGTTTGCACTTGCCAACTTTCTGGTAAGTATAATAAATATATACTCCTTTTATTTAACAATTAACAAATGTAAGTTTAGAATCTAATTATTTTTAAAATTACATATATTCTATTCACATAGCTCCTTATCCTTAAATCATTTATAAAGACTTTTATTTTATAAAATGGAAGTCTTAGTATCTGTTGAATATGTTTCAGACACGAACATTATTTAACTAAATTAGCAGTCAATGAAGACTTGTCATCTTTGATCACCAAACCCTGTTTTCTCATTAAGAAGATAAGAAAGTGAGGATCATTCCATCTAAGAGACGTGCAAATATTTTTATTTCTTAAATACTGAATAAAAAAACAGGAGTTCTATTTGTAGTTAAGTGACAAAATGCTTTCTTCTAAAAAGCTGCCAATGACTACCCCCAAAATTTTTCAATGCATTTAAAATGAATTAAAATGAAACACAAATGTTCATACCTTGTGATTCCACATCTTATTAGCTGGAGTGTTTCTTTTAACCTAAAGTTAACTCTGGGGAGGCAAAGAGCAAAAAATACTCTAGATATGCCTCATTTTCTTTTAATAGCATATCAGACTACACATTTCAAGGTACTGTCTTACCATCTTAAAAAAAAAGGTATCCTCTTTCCTACAAATGAGTAACTAATTCTACTACTTCATTTACATACTAAATTTTGATCATTCTTCTTCATTTACTTCTATAAAATTATTCATCTATGCTCAGCCAATTCCTATCTTTCCCTCTCTATTTACCTTTACACTGGATTCAAAATTACACGGTCAAACTTGCTATGATGACTACATCAACTCCTAACATAAAAATCTAGCAAACTCTTTTTTCAGTTTTTCCACTAACTTGCACATCACATCTAAACTACTCATAATCAGTTTCAAAATTTTTCTCTTTCTACTTATCCTCTAATAAATACCTTAATAGTTAGGACCTTTGGATATCTCTCTTACACCTCTTTCACTAGGCAAAGGCTAAGGTGCTGAACTCTCAAAAAAGAACATGCTAGTTAAGATTTAAAATAATAATCTTTTTGTCAAGAAAAAAGTTTATGAGAAGTAAACTATATCTCCAATTATAGGATATGAGTAACAAAGGCTAAATAATAAAATGTTTCCAGTATTATGTAAGAGGTAGATGTTCAGCTTTCAAAGCTCTTCTGGTAATCCTAAAACATAAATTTCTAACACACGAAGAGAACATATCAAAAGGTTTTAATAGCAGTAAGAGCTCATGCTTTGGGGAGTCAATTAATAGAGTTATTGGAATTAGACAATACACAAAAATAAGATCAGGAGAAGAACTATTATCTTGCATAACGTTAACTCACTGGGGACCCAGATAATATTTGGTTCTTCAGGGAAACATAATCCTAACCACCATCACCCCCCCCCAAAAAGGTGAAATCTAAGCATGAAATCAAATTAGAATTTATTGTTAAATTTTTAAAAATATATCCCAATGGTCTCAGAAATATGAGGGAAAGGACTAATTTAAGTACAAAAATGAAAGCCTAATTTATTTCAAAGAGTACCTGATACCAACCGTGGATCCTGGCATTAGACTATACTTCGAATTAAAACATTTCAGAACATCTTGGACATGTTTAGTAAATGTGTAAGCCTATTCATTTAATTGTATCCTTTTAGGCATTTTTAGCTAGTATTTTAAAAAATAAATTTAACTTACTTTCTCTACCTCTATAGATAATATACTTACCAGGTCTAAAACTAGGGAGAATTCTGGTGTGCTTCTTGTTTTCAGTGGAAGAGCAGGTTTCCTATTTAGTTGTTCTTCTGTCAGTGGTGGAACATGTTTGATGAAATAATACCTATAAATCAAATTTTTAAAAAATATCAACATTTCTACTTTTTATAAATACAAAACATATTACTAAATTCAGCTCATAAATTATTAATTAAATAATATGCATTTAACCTAGTAAACCAAACCTATGAAACATAAATAAAACCAAAAAAATACAAATTAGTATTTTAGTAACCCAGTAAAATTAATACCTACAGGTCACATGTTCTTTGCAATATACCACTGAGCCACCCTTCCACACACATACTTTCACTCTGCTCCAAGAGAGAAAGGAAAATAAAAGACAAAAACACAACACAAGACAACACAACACAACACAACAAAACAAAACTCACGGGTCAAATACTTCCCAGTCTTCTTCATAGGTGGCCTCTGCATGAGCTGATGAATAACCACTATCTGGAGTTACTGGTGCTATTTAATAAAATGAAAAACAAAATGTTAGTTTTAACTCAGCATGAGTATACATTTTTACTGATTTTATATAAGATTTTTCTGATGCCTTGTGTATTTTAAAGATACAATAGAAAAAACTTGTAAACAGTATTTCAAAGCAAATTTATTAATACATAAATCTAACTCCAGAAGCAAAGGAAAAAACTGCCATTACGGATAAAATGGCATGCTAGATCATGGCTAGTAGAATTAAAATCCCTAATAGCAAGGAAAAACTTTACTACTTATTGCCAGAAAAATACACTCAACAAAACTTCAGTTTCTAACTGGATAGTGTGTCTCTCTCTTTCTCTCCCTCCCTCCCTCTCTTTCTCTCTCTATGTAAATAAAACCATAAAAACTTCATGGGGCTCTTGCAGCAGTAACATTTTTTAATGTTACTGATCACTGAAAAATGATCAATGAAAAATCAATATATATGTGTGCTGACAATAGACCCAAAGGTAGTTTTTAACCTGAGATCTATGAACATTAAGAGGTTCACCCCCTTGTGGACTTACGTTGTATGTACATTCTTCTAGGAACCTCAAGGCTATCTAAAATCTTTTTAAAAAGTTAAGAAATGATGCTCTAGGGGTACCTGGGTGGCTCAGTTGGTTAAGCAGCCGACTTTGGCTTGGGCCATGATCTCATAGTCTGTGAGTTCAAGCCCTGTGTCGGGCTCTGTGCTGACAGCTCAGAGCCTGGGGCCTACTTCACATTCTGTGTCTCCCTCTCTCTCTGACCCCCCCTTGCTCACACTCTCTTTCTGTCTCTCAAAAATGAATAAAAATGTTAAAAAATTTAAAAAATAAAACAAATGCTGATCTATATAAAAACCATTGATTTAGAGGAGGCTTTATTTTACTCTAATTTACAAGCAACCTAAAAATAATCACGAAGCAATTCTATATTCCATGACACGTGGTCCAGTATATGTTTATGCTAAGATTCTATTAAATGACAGAACTTTAGAAATTATACTGGAAGAGGCACCTATCTTGCTTAGTCAGAAGAATGTATGACTCTTGATCTCAGACTTGAGTTCGAGATCCACACTGGGTGTAAAGATTACTTAAATAAATAAAAAACTTTAGAGTGGAGCCCTCATCAATGGGATCAGTGCCCTTATAAAAGAGACTCCAGGGGCACCTAGGTAGCCCAACTGGTTAAGCATCCAACTTGGGCTCAGGTCATGATCTTGCGGTTTGTGAATTCAAGCTCCATATCAGCCTCTCTGCTGCCAGTGTGGAGCCCACTTTGGATCCTTTGTCTCCCTCCATCCCTCTCTCCCCCCCCTTCCCAAAAACAAACAAACAAACAATGGGGTGCCTGGGTGGCCCAGTCGGTTAAGCATCCGACTTTGGCTCAGGTCATGATCTTGTGGTTCATAAGTTCAATCCCTGCATTAGCCTTTATACAGACAGCTCAGAGCCTGGAGGTTACTTCGAATTCTGGGTCTCCCTCTCTCTGCCCTCCTCCACTCATGCTCTCTCTCTCTCTCTCTCAAATAAATAAATATTTAAAAAATCAAAAATTATTTAAAAATAAGTAAGTATTTAAAATAAACCCACAAAAACAAAAAACAAATAGATTCCAGAGAACTCACATAGCTTCTGCCATGTGAGGATGCATGAGAAGACAGTTGTCTATGAACCTGAAAGCAGGCCCTTAATCAGGTACTGAATCTGCTGGCACTTTGATCATGGATTTCCCAGCCTCCTAAACTGTGAGAAATAAACTTCTGCTGTGTATACACCACCTAGTCTATGGTAATTTGTTACAGTAAACCAAAAGGACTAAGATAGTGGAACACAGTAAAATTGCTATAATCTGTCTTTTGGAATGGAATATTGGTGGATAATAGTCTTTTAGGTCAAAACGAAATTGTTTTTGCTATTATTACATATTAATTTCTTACATATGAATTACCTTCTAACACTGTATGTTCAGTGAATAATGACCATCTGTCCATCTGTAATAATTTTATGCCAATGACCGTTGATTAGCATAATAAGGGTTAATGGAAGAATATAACTTCTAACCACTTCTGTTTCAAATTCCTATTAACTTCAGAGAAAGGGAGAAAGGAAGTAATATTTGAGGGCCTTCATGCTAAGCATTTTTCTTTTTTCATCCCATTTAGCCTTTAGAACCATGAATTATTATTATTACCCCTTTAAAGCTAAGAAAAACTATCTCAAGTGAGCTTAAGTTGTCTAAAGTCACAAAGCTAAGTAAATGGTAGAGCCAGCCTCCTTCTGTCTTGTTCCCTCTGGCTCAGTTCTTGAAGTTAAGGAAAAGTAACAACCTTTGTCACTCATACTCATACTTTTAAGATCAGCAAAAATTTTACTTCTTTCCTGTCATGATACTCCCAGAGTAAATACAATGTGCCACCTCATCATTCTGCTCACTTATTTGTTATAGCACTCACCACACTGTACAGTAATTTTTGTGTATGCCTGGCTCATCAATTAGATCATGTACTCTTCAGGGTCAAGAAGCATTATCTTATTCATCTTTAAAAACAATGCCCATCACAAAAAAGAGATGTTCAACAAGTGTTAGGGGATTAAATGAATGTAACAGACAACAGGAGTATATTTTACTTTTCCCCTCTAGAAACCACTGTGGTTACAGAAATCCCTCCCCATCTTCATAGTTGTCAGAAAAAAAACAATAACAACAACAACAACAAATCCAGCAGCACAAAAATATAGAACAAACATCAAACAGGAAGCCCAAAGCCTTTGACTTAGTCTACACTTTAAAATTCACTAGCCTAAACATTGGCAAAGTAATAAGCATAAAATGACAGGTCAAGAGTAGGTTCATTTGGAAGTCTTAACCACCCAAGAATGAACTACATGCAGCATGTTGAATTGCTTGTCAGATTCAATATTATTCTTAAATTATAACATTATAATTTGACATTAGAGATATTAAGATTACAAACCTAATCTTTTTTTTTTTTTAATTTTTTAATGTTTTTCTTTATTTCTGAGAGAGAGAGACAGCGTGAACTGGGGAAGGTCAGAGAGAGAAGGAGACACAGAATCTGAAACAGGCTCCAGGCTCTGAGCTAGCTGTCAGCACAGAGCCCAACATGGGGCTTGAGCCCATGAACCGTGAGATCATGACCTGAGCCAAAGTCGGATACTTAACCGACTGAGCCACCCAGGCGCCCCATACAGAGCCTAATCTTTTATTTGAGTAAGTTAAAATAAATCTTTCCTATATTATGTTACTTTTCATATGTGACTGGGTTGCATATACAGAAGTTTCATAATTGTATGTATCTTTAAATGTTTTTAGCTGTACTGATTATAGTTTTTAAAGTTTCCCCTTTATATTCAAGGGATGATTATTCTGCTTCCTTACACCAAACTACATTTCTGAACCAATACATATGTGCTAGGGTCTCTCAAATGCCTGGCATTATAAGAAACAAATCTAGGGTGCCTGGGTAGCTGTTGGTTAAGGGTTTGACTCCTTGATTTCAGCTTCACAATCTCATGGTTTGTGAGATCGAGCCACACGTCTGGCTCTACGCATCCTTCTTGGGATTCTCCCCCATCCCGCCACACAAATATTTCTCTCTCTCAAAATAAAAAAGTAAACATGAAAAAATTTTTTTTAAAAATCTAAAACAAAAGCCCAAGATCTTGGCCCTCTAAGATGACCTTCCTCAATTTTATATCTGCTTTTAAGTATGATGGAACAGTTTCATTTTTTAGCTTTATGCATCTGTATACCACAATATCAGATGTAATAAATTCTGATCTCGTGTGTTCTACATTTCCAGGACAACTGGCTCAGGGACCAAACAATTATGTTAGGCCTTTATCAGGATCCAGAATTAGGCTGCAAAGTCTGGATATAGGGTAACATCTAGAAACAGAAGCTTCTTTAGGGGGGATGTCATCTATACATGTAACAAATCTGAAGGTATAACGCTGCCATTAGGTAGGGACTTCAGACCTAAGGGTCTGAGACTAGGTGCAATTACAATAAATATACTCATAAACGAGAGTATATATTTTACCATTTGCGTTCAATTTCTCTAACTAGTAAGATTAGTACAAATAATTAAACTGTGAAATGACTAATGCTCAATCAAAAGAATCTTCTAAAAAATTTCAATTTCAAACTGACCGAATTTCTGGGAGAGTTTTATTTTCAATTTTAACTGTCTTACATTCAAGGACAAAAAACATGCATTTGACCTATTAAAGAAAAATAAATACTGTATTTTTATAAATTCATGAAGATGCATAAGAAAAGGAATTTTCTTCACCTGTAAGGGGTGGGATATCACGATTAACTGTTTCTTCTGCTTCTTCTAAACCATTATTTATCGATGGCCTGACTTGAACTGCTTGGTTTGAGTAAGCTGCTCCATTAGTTGATGTTGTGGTACTGGTAGTGATCTCATCCACCTGTTCCATATCAAGTTGTTTTACTATCTCTTCAGCTTCCACAGCCTGTCCTGGGGAATCGGATCCTGATGTTCCTATAATCAAGATTCAGTGTACTCACAACCAACATTTAAAAAAATCAAAAGGGGGTGGATGGATAGGATAGATGTTTTTAAGGATACCAACTTAAATAGCAAGCAAACATAAGCCCTAGAGACCTAATGCACAATAGAGTGAATACAGACAACAATATTGTATTATAATCATCACACTTGCTGAGAGACTAGAACTTAATTATTCTAATCACTAAAAAGAAAGACCAAGTATGTAATGTGATAAAGGTGCTAATTATTGCTACATGGCAATCATATTACAATATATAAATGTATCAAATCAACATATTATACCCTTAAATTTACATAATGTACATCAAATATATTTTAATAAAAGTTTTTGTTAAATGTTTATTTATTTCGAGAGAGAGAGTTTGTGAGCGAGCAGGGGAGGGGCAGAGAGAGAATCTGAAGCAGACTGCACTGTCAGCTCAGAGCCCCACATAGGGCCCGATCCCACAAACTGAGAGATCATAATGTGACCCCAAATCAAGAGCTAGTCGCTTAATTGAATGAGCCACCCAGGCGCCCCTCAAATACATTTTAATAGAAATAAAATTAAATATTGAAAAATAAACTCATAAAATATTTGGAAAAGAAAATGGAACAGACACAGAGCTGAGGATACCACTGTTTAGTGAGTTTCATCTACATATTTCAAATAATGAGGAATAAGGACTCTTATAAGCTAGAGTGCTACTGGTGAACAAAATTTTTAAGAGTGTTCAGTTTAGAAACATCCAGTTATAGTCAGTCATAATTTAGAACTTTAAAAAACTTTTGAGATATAATGGACATAAAACCTTGTATAAGTTTTAGGTGTACATGCTAATTTAACATTTATATATTGCATAATGATTACCAACCTACTATTAGCTAACACCTCTATTCTGCCACATCATTATCATTTTTTGTGGTGAGAAAATCTAAGATCTAGTCTCTTTGCAATTTCTAAGTATACAATGCAGTATTGTTGACTACAGAACTTTTCAATAAAGCAAATATTTAAGTGTCTACTATGAAGTAGGCATTGTGTGTGTGCGTGTGTGTATTTTTCACTATCCTCAAGTTAGTCCAGTACTAAGCATCCTAGCCACTGTGGACAGTTGTAATTTTTAAACCAGAGGTGGTTATGAAAGAATAAGCTTTTACCCTAACAATCAGAACATTTTTACTCAGAGACACAAGAACAATTTCCTAACAAGATTCCATCTCAGTAACAAAGGCAGAAGCTACTTTCCTAATCATATTCAGCCACAACTTAGATGATCCTGCTGCCCAATTCTTCTTCCATGATAAGAGGACCCTGTCAACTCTTTCTATTTCTTTATGGAATCCAATGTAAAAAATGTCATTTTTTACAACAAAATCAACCTCCCATACTCTCAACTTTCTCACACAACACTCCTTCTCCCTCACAGCTTTAAATGTAACTTATTTCCCAAAAAATATCTTTTCCTGATACCCTTCCCTTCAAAGCTCTTTATTCTTTCATATTCAACATACTAACTGAATCAGAATTCATTTACTCCACTGCTGCCACCAGATCATTGATTTTCCATTAATGTGCAAAAATCCCTGCTCCTTTGAGACTGATGTCCCCTAGCTATATAATTCTTCATTTATCCCCACTGCTGTAATCTACCAACTGTTGCTAGCATCCTCTCAATCAGAGGAATTTAACACCGAGCTGGCAGTTTAAAGCTCTATGAAACACCTGCTAGTTGTTACTACAGGCAACAGCAATGACTCATCCCTAAGACTAATCAAAGGTCTTGCCCTCTTCAGCTCCATCTTCATCCACACTGCTCTCTTTAGCAAGCACCAGGACCATAACCTGGACATTCACATTAAGAAACTGTTCATCTCTAAAAACTAAAGTTCAAATATATCAATCCCCTACCATAACTTTCTAATCTTTTAATTATCTATTTCATATTCCCATTACATGTGACCTTCATGTTTGATAAAGGCCAGTCTCTTTTGTCCCAAACAATCCCTTAACAGCCCCTTCCCCATCCTTCTCATCTAGATAGACTTCATGGTCTATCACTTAATCCACTCTCAAGCCAGCAACAGTGTTCTTGTTCCCTTGTCTTTCCACTGTCATCCATCATAGAAATTTCTCTTGAATCAATGAACTTAAAGGCTTACTGGAGTATGTATGCGTTTCTTTTAATTATAACCAACAACAAACATTCTAAAGCTTCACTGTTCTCTTCAGCTCCTGCCACCAGGAATCACAGCACATGGCACCACCTCCTCCTTCAAAGAAAAAGTAACTTATCAAAAATCAACTTCTTGGGGTACCTGGGGGGGCTCAGTTGGTTAGGCATCCAACTTTACCTCAGGTCATGATCTCACGGTCTGTGGGTTCAAGCCCCATGTCGGGCTCTGTGCTGACAGCTCAGAGCCTGGAGCCTGCTTCCGATTCTGCGTCTCCCTCTCTGACCCTCCCCTGCTCACACTGTTTCTCTCTCAGAAATGAATAAAACATTAAAAAAAATTTTTTTTAAATCAACTTTTGCCCAAACATTTATTTCTGCACACAACTCACAGTTTCTTTCCTTCAGCATTAGAGAAAAATATCTCTTTTCACTCCCTTCTCCATTCTAATCCTTCTACAACCTGTTCCCTTAATCCCATCCCTGTCGGCAGATTCCAGAAACTTTCTTCATTAGTTATTCTCCCTCTATTTTCAATCTCTTTCTATTAGATCCTTCCCTGAGGCTTAAAAACATACTTGTCTCTCACAAATAGAAACCACTCCTTGAGACTTTGTAACCTCTCTAGTTTTATAGTCAAGTAGTTCATAACAGTAACTTAGATTTGCTGCTTCCTTTCTTACTCTCTATTTTATACTTTTAGCCCAAAGGTATTAGGCTTCCAACTCCAGTCACTCTCCTGAAACTGTTCTGGCAAATGAAACCAATAACTTGGGGTACCTGGGTGGCTCAGTTGGTTAAGTGTCTAACTTTACCTCAGGTCATGATCTTGTGGTCCATGAGTTCAAGCCTTCCATCAGGCTCTGTGCTGACAGCTCAGAGCCTGGAGTCTGCCTCAAATTCTGTGTCTCCCCTCTCTTTCTGCCCTCCCCTGCTGACTCACTCACTCTCTCTCTCTCAAAAATAAATAAATAAATAAATATTTTTAAAAATTAGGAAAAGAAAAAGAAACCAAAAACTTTGCAATTGCCAGGTTCAGCAGTATCTTTTCAATACTCATTTCCTTTCCTTCAATCTTTATAACTGTTTGCCCCTGGGTTTTGATATTCTTTTCCTTTGGCTTCTATGACACACAATCTCCTGGCTTCTTGAATGTCTTTACTAGCTTTTTTACTTAGTCCAGTCCTTAATATTCCCTCAAGATCTTAGTTTGCTGAACATTATTCCATTAGTTTCAAATGATACTTATAAGCTGGTAATACAATAGTCTACTGCTTAAACAGATTTCTAAGCTCCACACCAGAAGGACAAATGACTACCAGATATTTTTATTTGGTTGTTTCATGGCATCTCACACCCAGCATGGCCCAAGGATCTCCTAGAACCTAACCTCTCTTGAAAAAATAACCTTGTGTCATCTTTTTTTTTTTTTTATATTTTTATTTATTTCTAGAAGAGAGAGAGAGAGACACAGCGTGAGCAGGGGAGGGTCAGAGAGAGAGGGAGTCACAGACTGAAACAGACTCCAGGCTCTGAGCTGGCAGTCACCACAGAGCCCGACGCGGGGCTCGAACCCACGAACCGCGATATCACGACCCAAGTGAAAGTCGGACGCTTAACCGACTAAGCCACCCAGGTGCCCCAACCTTGTGTCATCTTAATCTCTGGTCTCTTTCACCTCCAATCTGTGCTCAAAATTTGTCTATTCTGTATCTTTGATCCTTCTTCTTTTCTCTAATATCACAATTAAGGCTGCATGAAGTCTCAAGTGGACCACAAGTCTAATTGTTTTTCCCTGACCCAACCTTTTTAGAATGCAGCTGACACATTATGATTTTTGAAAACACAAATCTGTTCATATTACTCACGAGTTTAAAACCTTTTAGTCATCCCCCACTAAGGATGAAATTCAAATATCTTACCATGTTAGTTTTGATCTGTCATCCTTATAACTATCTTAACCATTCTGTGCACTCCTCAAATCCAATGCTCCATTTGTAACAAACTAATTTCAGTTTCTCAAACACTATGCCTTTGGTCATGCTGCTCATTCTACCTGGAATACCCTTTACCACCTTTCAAGATTCAGCTTTTCTATAAAGACTATTGTGAGATGCCACCCAGAATACAGAACCATTCCATTCTCTGAATACCATACTACCCCATACCTCTACAATGTACTTTTAAAATTTTATTATACTTATTTATAGATCTCTCTCCCTCTTATAAAAAAAAAAAAAGTAAGCTCCTTGAGCACTGGGACCATGCATGTGTTAAATATCCTTGAATCTCCAGAGACTAACACAATGGCCAGGACACAGCAAATACTCAAATGAATGACACGAAATCTTCAAATTGCCTCCGCCCCATATTTAAGAATAATTATCTTCTCTCACAGATAAAGAGGTTCAAGAATTTAAAGAATTGGACCAAGGTAATACAGCTAAAGAGGCAGAGCTGGGATTATTTTTTGACAGAGCAAGGGGCAGAGATAAGAGGAGGGAGACGGAGAAAGTGAGAAGTGATGCTCATTTTTACTGGCTCAAGCTCACCCCAAGTGGGATATATGCTCACCCAAAGTGGGGTACAAGCTCTTGAACTGTGAGATCATGACCTGAACTGAAGTCAGATGCTTAATGACTGAGCCACCCAGGCACCCAGCAGAGCTGAAATTTTAAGACAAGTTTCTCTAATTCCAAAGCCTATTCTTTTTCCACTACACCAGCTATTTCCAAAGATGGTCTATGGGGCACTAGTTTTACAAGATGTTAACAGATGTTCCACCGGAAAGGGTTCTTCGGATCATATATGTCTAGGAAATATGGGGTTAAACAAAATTAAAGGTAATTTTTTGTTTTATTTCTACTATAGGACTTCATAGTCCTTTTAAATGTGCTAACACGCATGATTTTCACCCCCCAGAGCATCTAGATTTTATAGTGCACCATTCTGCCTTTAAAAACTCGTATTGTCATCCAGAAACATATTCAAATTAGAATTTAAATAATCAAGCAACAAGCATTTAATGGCTATTTTCCATGTGCTTCACACTATCAAACAAGATGGTAGATACAAAAATAAAGACAAGATCTCCTGCCCAACATCGTCTAGAGACTAAATTATCATTTATGAAGTTAAAGTTTAACAAAAAAGATAGAACGCTAGCTAAATCTTTTTTAAAAATATGCCAGGGGTGCCTGGGTGGCTCAGTCCATTAAGTATCTGATTCTTGATCTCAGGGTCATGAGTTCAAGCCTCCTGCATTAGGCTTAGCGCTGGGTGTGGAGCCTAAAAAAAAATGCTGATCAACAATCCAAATTTCTTTTGCAAAGGCATTATTACATAAAATGAAAAACTTCAATTCATTTGAATTAGAGTAGTTTTACTAAATATTCAAATTAATGATCCCTATGGGGAAAAAATCAAGAAAATGAAAAATAAAAATAAAATGTGTTACAAAAAACGACCTGCTTTCAGCTCACTTAAAATATTCCACAAATTCTACTTTACTGATCTAGAATATTGGAAATGTTTCAGGATTCTCTCTTGTACACACTAAGTATCATAAAAGTCATTCCAACATAAAAGAAGTAATTTTCCTTCCAGCCCAGTTTATCATCTAGATTTTCAGAGAGTTAAAGTGGAGATCATGCACTTCAACAGAGTTAAACATAACCTAAATTTATTTCAGTCAGTTAAAAAAAAAAAAAAAAAAGAAAAAAAAGTCTTTTAGGAGCTGCGTATTTTTAATCAGGCTGAAAACAAACATAAGATGCTGACAAAATACACCAGTAAAATCAAAAAGCTCTCTTGAAAAACCAGGAAAACTAATTTTTAAACCCAAATTATGGGTAACACTTTATACTTACCATTTTTATTTGCTGGTGAAAAAAAGTTGAAGACAGGAGAAAATATGGTCCCCAACAATGTAGTCCTTGGAGGACTGCCAGAGGAAGGATTATCTTCTAATTTTCCATTTTGTTTTACATGTTGATTTGTCATTTCGTAACTACCAGCTTCTAAGAAAAAACAAAAACAAGAAAAAAAGTTGCAATCTAGAAAATATATGACTGTGAAAAATGTGTTTTAAACAGTCCACTATGAAAATATTTTTCCCTTAAAATACTTCACAAAAACTGAATCTTTTAGTATATAGACTATAGGCTTCCACAGTGTAACAGAAAATGAAATAAACTTTTTGTAAGTAAAGCAAGTTATAACATCAAACACACAAATGAAAGATTGTATCTTTCATTTACATTTTGGGATGCTGCCTACTTCATAAAACCTACCCTCAAATCTATTACTAATGAATAACAGTTAAATAAATAGAGGCAACACAGATCTACTGAAGCAGAAAACTATGTATAACATACAGCAAAAATTACTTATGTATATACCCAGGCACCATTTCAGAGTGGTTAAGAAAAACAGGTCTTTGTCTTTTGTTTTTTTAGATTCTTAAGAATAAAATTTTTTTAATGATTTTTGGAAAATATACAATAAAAACAAATTCACACAAATGTGTTCTGATTTATCATCCTTGACCTTTCACAACTTTACTTGGTATCTACCCGTAATTCTTTCTTTGCTGCTATAGCTCTTTTGTTTCTTTTTCCCTGAAAGTCAATTCGAAAAACAGAGATACAATATTGAATTGAGGGGATAGAGAGAAGGTATTCTTGCCAATGTGTTTAAAACAGCATTGGCTAGAAAACAGCACCTCATGCTCTAAAGAGTTGTTCTTTATACGTTCCTCTACTTGTCCTTGTTTTACTCCTTTTGGACTTTGGTGAGCTTCTCAGCAGTACTACAACATACTGACCTAGAACAAGATTTATCAACTGCAGCACTACTGACTGGAGTCTGGACAATTCTTTATTGTGGGAGGATGCCTTGTGCACTGTAGGATGTTTAGCAGCATCCCTAACCTCTACCTGCTAGATGTGAGTAGCAATCCCTCTATAGGTTGTGATAACCAAAAAGGTCTCCAGGTATTAACATATGTCCCCTAGGGACAAAACAACCCCTTGTTAAGAGTCACTGTCCTGAGTGATACAAGACCCCTCTGAGCTGAAATTCCAAGTTCCAGAAACAAATTCTTTGTAATTATTTCAATAAATTAAGTCACAAATTATTACTGCTTTAAGAAATGAGTTTAATAAAGGTTAAAAAAATGTGTTCCATATACATTTTCATAATAGTATAAAGCCAGTTGTTCTGCCTTTACTTGTCATTTTAATTCATATCAGGTAATTTTTATTTCATTTCATGAAAATACTTAAAACAAAGGAGATTACAAAAATAAGGCAAAAACTACACAAAGTCGATCTTTAAAAACAGAAAAGAAACATGTCAGGTGAAATTTCTGCTTACACCTAATAGAAGAATATCTAAATCATAACAAACCTCCATTTACTTGACTTTTCCGTCTTACTCGAGATATCTGTTTGTTAGGCTTTTCTCCTGCTCTTGGTGTTGATGTGATCAAATTATTATCTATATCACGTTCAATCCTACTCCGTTTCGAAGGATTTTCTCTCTCTTCCTTAAGATATGAGGGGGGAAAAAACATGCATTGAGCATAGGCATTCTGCCTTATAGGTCACACTTATAAAATATGATATGTACTTCCCTGTTCATTGCAGCTTAATTTACAATAGCCAACAGAAACAACTTAAGTGTCCACCTGTTGATGACTGGATAAAGAACACATGGTGTGTGTATGTATATACACACACACACATATATATATATATATATATATATATATCTCAAATTATGCTATACACTGAAACTAATGTTTATCAGTTATATCTCAATTTTTAAAAAAGACACAATATGTGTAAGATATTTTCCTGCTTTTCACATCCAGTGGAAACGAAATAGGATTATATAGTATCCAACAGCGGTTAAAAAAAAAAAGGAAAAATTTGACAATGTTATAAAAGTGTTTATTATTAATACACTTAAAATATACCAATATAATTACAGCAATCTCAATTCAGATCTTTTCCCCAATGTCCACTAAACTGTCTGTGCTATTGAAACACTCAATTGTAAGATGTGCTATGAATTTTCAGTAATTATCCCCTACTCTTATATTTGTCGAAAAGAACAGTGGTTGTTTCCGTGAGCACTCAGGGTAAGAGACAGAACCCCACTGGAATATGCTGGCATATCACATATTACCAAAAACAAGGCTTACCAATGGCCACACCCAGTGCCAACCTCAATTCTTTAAATAACCAAATTAACACTAAGGAGTTTACTCCATAATAAAGCTCTCTATTCATTTCCTTACATGGGGCAAATCTACATCACCAGTTTACACTGTTTTTGCAATATTATTGACTGAAAGAGTATACTCCAAGTAATAACTGGTTTGTCTTCACTTGTACATCTATCTTTCTCCTTTGTAAAATTTTTCTAGAGTCATCAACCACGAGTGATTTTCTTACATTATTCTAATACTGGCCTATAATTCCTTGCTGTGTTTTTTATTTTTTAGTAACCTCAATCTCTACATCCAACATGGGGCTCAAACTCAAAACCTCGAGATCAAGTGTCACATACTCTACCGACTAAGCCAGCCAGGTGCCCCAATTTCTTGCTGCTTTAATGAGACTTCCTGAAATCTTTTGGTAAGGATGAGATTAGATTTTTAAACCTATATTAAATATAATTTATATATATAATCAACATTCTTATTCAACAACTCAGCAATCGTAAATGACTACATTTGGATGAAAACAGAACAAAGATATTGTCAAAATACATCAGTCCATATCATACCATATAGAATTTTACTTTTACTCAGTAGTTTGCTAATTTTAGGTAGCTCCATTACAACAGTATGTCTATTATAGCACAAAATAAACCTCAGTGATCTATGACAAAATTCTTATGTGTACTATTTATCATTCCCCTGCATTCTTAATAGATGAACAGGAAGCCTCATATCCCAAACGTGGGATCTCCATTGCCAGAAAACAGGACTCTCTTCATAATATCTTTCAAGAACAGAAAGAATACCACAAAGCCAACAAGACTAAGCTCCAGCATCTTCTTGATGAAGTCTCTTAGTACATCTGCTACAACATAAATACTTACATTCTGAAAACCCTGCATTCTGCAACACTAAAAATAACAAGGCTTAAGGAAAAAATAATTGGCCCAGGAGGGCAAGAGAGGGGGTACACAAGGCAGATCAGTCAATGCCCCGTTAACTCTGTAACCATAGCACCAAGAAAAACAATGACTGGGACACCTCCAGAGATAACTTGGGACACCCCAGTAAGGCAGCTAACAGCGGCTGAAATGCTACCTCGGGGCTTAATAAAAGCTAATAAAAACAGAAAAGGAGAAACAAGGGCTTATGGGAGCTGGGAAGTGGAGCTTTAAACCAGTAGGGCTAAGATGGACACAAAAGGAAATGCAAACTGCCACATGAGAAAAGTCTCTGCTAGATCAGAATGTACCTCTCTAGGAGGCAACCTCCCCACTGCTAATTATCACTTCTAATTAAAAACTCTTGGGAGTCTGTGTGTGGGGCTTTGTTTCTGTAGCAGCTGAATTGAAAGATTTTTACGTTCCTGATGAAATATAAAATTCAACTCCCATTATTCAGGATCCCCTTGTTCAGTTTAGGAAAAAGTCCTGTACAAAGCAATGCACCACCCATGTTATACTGACACTATTTCCCTATTTACCAATAGTCTATAAGCTAGCTGATATTGTGGAACCACATATTACTGTAGCAGAAGAGACAATACCGTGGTCAATTAAAAATATATATAATATTTTTACATACATAAAGTATATAAATTCATACAGAAAGTAAAAATATTTTAGCTTACATCTCTAAGGAGGAAGACGAAGCTATTTTTTTTTTTAAGTTTACTTATTTTGAGAGAGACAGAGACAGTGTGAGTGGGAGCGGGGCAAAGACAGAGGGAGACCAAGAATCTCCATAGTGCCAGAGTGGAGCCTGATGCTGGGCTCGAACCCATGAAACCATGAGATATGACCTGAGCCAATACCAAGCTTAACAGACACTTAACCAACTGAGTCACCCAGAGACCCCAGGAAGGTAGTATTCTTAAATCTCTGAATCCCAAGGGAAACACACAGAACTAAGGAGGCAACAAAAACTCAAGGGCAAAATAACAGCAAAAGCAAGGGGTCAAGTTATCTCCCTTAAATTCCAAGCAGATGAAGACAAACCGAAAGCCACCACACCTGAGTGCCCACATGCACTGGTGTAGAAGAAAGTAAAGGGATCAACAAGGTACATAATCCACATGAGAACAAGAGAAGCCCAAAACAGCTAAAAGGTCGGTATTCAATGGAAAGCACGGCAGGCCAATTTTAAGATGGGAGAAAAAGTTGCTGTCCAATCTAATACCAAAGGGGTCCACGGTGTGAATGAAACAACAGCTCCTATGACCTCTTGAAAGTCACCAACTATGGCTCTCTTCTAGTACAGGGCTCCATACTAAGGGGAAACTGCTGGGAATTCCTGAAGTCAAAATTGAGTAGCAAAGACACAAAAGAAAAGAAGGAAAGAGAAGTTTCAGATAAACATGAGGTAGGAATAAAGAGACAGGAAAACTCAAAAAGTAATCATTATATTTTTTAACACTACACAAAACAACAAAACTAGTTAGAAAAGATACCCTGTGGGGGTGCCTGGGTGGCCCAGTTGGTTAAGTATCTGAGTCTTGATTTTCCTTTAGGTCATGATCTCACAGTTGGCGAGACTGAGCCCCATGTAAGGTTCCATGCTGGACAGCACATACTTGGGATTCTTTCTTCCTTTCTCTCTGACCCTCCCCTGCTCATGTTTTCTCTCAAAAATAAATAAACTTTAGTAAATAAATATAATGTAAAGATAAAGAATGACATCAGTAAAACAAGCATTATAGACAAAAATTATAACCTATTTCAAAACAAAAGACTTACTAAGGGAGTTATATGAGACATACATCAAGAGTTAGAAAAATTCAAATCAGAGACAACAAAATAATTAGAAATAAAAGAAAAATATCAGACAGCATGAAAATGACCAACTTTTTTATCAAAGTGAAAATTAAAAACCTGGCATCATCCTGATTATTTCAGTCATACTGTGCCTATGTTATAGCAGTTCTGAGTTTCAGGATAAAAAAAGACATGGGCCTTGAACATCAGGAGTTTATGCCCTGAGATACAGAAGGATGCTTTATTGTAACACCAGAAATAAAGACTGGACTAGAACAGATATAAAAGTGAGTAAATAACAGATTACTTATTTTTAATTATTTTTTTTTATTAAGTAGCTCCACACCCACCATGGAACCCAACATGGGGCTCAAACTCAAAACCCTGAGATCAAGACCTGAGCTGAGATCAAGAGTCAGATGCTTAACCAACTGAGCTACCTAGTAACCCCTAAATTATGTCTTTTAAAAGAAATAGAAAAAGGGGCGCCTGGGTGGCTTAGTCGGTTAAGCGTCCGACTTTCGCTTAGGTCATGATCTCACTGTTCGTGGGTTCGAGCCCCGCGTCGGGCTCTGTGCTGACTGCCAGCTCAGAGCCTGGAGCCTATTTCAGAGTCTGTCACTCCCTCTCTCTCTGACCCTCCCCTGCTCACGCAGGGGAAATAAAAATATTAAAAAAAAAAATAAAAGAAATAGAAGATAAAATGGAGGGGGAAATTTTTAAAGACACCAAAATATTACAAATACTGAAGATAGACAAACAAGATCCAACAGACAGAAAACAGTAATCCCTGAAGGCAACCAAATCAAAACCATAGCAACAGAACAAATATCACAACGTTTTCCACAAAGAAAAGCTTTTAAATTACATATTGAAAGATATGTTTAACTGAAACTATCAACTGAGAAAAGCAAACAAAATAAACTTCATAAAATTTATGAAGTTTGGAGATCAAAGCAAAATCACTTCATTTATAACGGCAAAAAATTAGATTATCATTAAACTTCCAAAAGCAATGTTTTTATGTCAGAAGAAAATGCAATAACATTTAAAATAATCACAAAGAGAAAAGACTACCTGAGTATTTTATAGGCAGCAAAACTGATTTTTAAGCTTAAAGACTGTTATCAATGTGCAAGAATATTGTTCACATGAGTGCTTTCTGTGGCATCTACTAGAAAATGAGCTTGAGACAAACAAAAATAACTACAGACAATGATGTAAGAACTGAGGATAAGCATTAAACATATTGAACATATTTAGAACCTTCAGAACTAAGATAAATGAGGATTAAAAGAAAGTATGTAATGACTATAAGATCAGAATGTAGAGATATAAAACTATAAGAAAACTGATAAGAGATAAAGTTTTTTCTTTAATTACTCACTTTATAAAGTCATCCTGGAACAGAAAACTTAATAGAATTCATTCCCAGCTGATCTACATAAGAAATACTAAATTCTTTAGACATAAAAGTTCTTTAGGCATAAAATAAATAATACCAGATGGGATTCTAAACCTATAGTAAGGAAAGAACACCGCTAAGGCAAATTTATGAGGAAATATAAAAGATCTTTGTATTCACTACTACCCTTGTGTTACTAGCTATCTTCAACGGTCATATTTGCTATAATTTCTGTACCCTCATTATGATCCAGTTAATCATTATTTTGAAATCTTAAAGCTTTTAATACAGTATATATATTTGTTGAAACATAATAAGAGTACTCTTAATATTCTGCTTCGCAGTAATACAAAATTAGGTTTTTAAATTTTGTCTAGGGGTGTGTGGATGACTCAGTGAAGTGTCTGATTTTGGCTCAGGGCATGATCTCACAGTTAGTAAATTCAAGCTCTGCATCGAGCTCCATACTGATTGTGTGGAGCCTGCTTGTGATTTTCTCCTTCGCTGCCCCTCCCCCACTTGCACTCTCTCTAAAAAAAAATTGGGGGGGGGGTAGCTAAAACACTTATTTTGAAATTTACTAATATTTTAAAATAAAATTCAAAACTTTATAATTAAGAATGGATCACTGAATTTAAAAAGGGAGATTAGACAATTTGTGGTTTCAATCCATTATTATACTGATACAAAGAAACCGACATTTCAGAATTCTCTTGACTCACAAAAGGGGAAAACTACTCCAAAGAATCTGGATCAAACTGCAAATTACAAATCAGAATATGATAAAGCTATTTTCCTTTAGCTGCATAGATATTATCTCATCATGCCCTATATAACAAAACATATTCAAAGTTATAGTGCCAGTTCAGTTCCACTATCATTTGAGAACACTTATTCAGCATTAAAAAAAAAAAGGTATTTAATAGTTTGAATGTACACATCAAGTTTTTAAAAGCCAAAAATCAAAAAAAAAAAAAAAAAACCAAAAAACATTATAATTTTTAAAACTAAAAAACCTGAACCACTGAGGGGTGCTTGGGTGGCTCAGTTGGTTTAACATCCAACTTCAGCTCAGGCCATGATCTCACAGTTCATGACTTCAAGCTCTATGTCAGGCTCTGTGCTGACAGCTCAGAGCCTGGAGCTTGCTTGGGGGGGGGGAGAGAGAGAGAGAGAGAGAGAGAGAGGGAGGGAGGGAGTGTGTGTGTGTGTGTGTGTGTGTGTGTGTGTGTAAACAAAAACAATCTATGTCAGGCTCTGTGCTATGGCCTTGAGCCTGCTTTGGAGTGAGTGAGTGAGTGAGATCTCTTTCAAAAAAACAAAAACCAAAACCGAACCACTGAAATATCTTAAAGAGTAAGTTATACTGCACCGGTTGAAAAAGTGCACATACTACTATCTGAGAGACTTATAAACTTGCACAGTAGACACTGGTGGGAGACTGCTGAATAAAAAGTCAATGAAAGAAACAGGCTTTTCCACTTCCCAGTGATAAAGTAACTGAATTAAAGACTTAGCTGCAAATACAGGAAATGAGTTAATATCTAGTCTGTAGAATTGTACTTTTGCCTTACAGATATGGCCAGACTTTCTGTTTTGACTATATTTATCTAATACTAGCATCAACTAATTATCAGAGATCTTCTTTACTGTGAATGTGTGGTAATAAACACAAGTGGTGAATGATTTTTTTGTATCTCAGTCTATCCCAAAGTAACTTGTATTAAACATTTGCACTTACTGTGCAAAAGCAATGGTAGCCTTAGTACAAATTAAGGCAATGACACCCAATAGTCACTGTATTATTTACTGCCAAGTATTAGTTGGGGGTGGGAGGAAGCCAGTTAGACTTAAGAATGTCCCTGCTGAAGCTATAAAATTAATTTAATCTCAATCCTTAAACATGTGTTAACATTTTGTAGGATGGGAAGTGAAGCCAAATAAAACACTACTATTGCAAACTTGTGCTTCCACAACTGTCTTGAGAAAAAGCATCTGAGCAATTGAGTTATAAGCTGAATTAGACCACTTTCCTGATGGAAAACTAATTTTACCTAAAATAGATATTTTTAAAATGTTTTTATGTTTATTTATCTTAGAGAGAGAGAGAGAATGCATATGCACGCAAGTGGTGAAAGGGCAGAGAGATAGGGAGACATGGAATCTGAAGCAGGCTCTAGGCTTGGAGATATGAAGCAGAGACCCAGACATGGGGTTCAAACTCACAAACTGTGAGATCATTACTTGAGCTGAAGTCGGACACTTAACTGAGCCACCTAGGTGCCCCGATATTTTCTGCAAAGTGAACAAAGCATGCCTGCCACCTCAAGGAAAACTGACACTTTTTAAAAAAAATTTTTTTTTTAAATGTTTTATTTATTTCTAGGACAGAGAGAGAGAGAGAGAGAGAGAGCGTGAGGAGGGGAGGGTCAGAGAGAGAGAGGGAGTGACAGACTCCGAAACAGGCTCCAGGCTCTGAGCTGGCAGTCAGCACAGAGCCCGACGCGGGGCTCGAACCCACGAACCGCGAGATCATGACCTAAGCGAAAGTCGGCTGCTTAACCAACTAAGCCACCCAGGCGCCCCGAAAACTGACACTTTTGTTGCCAGCAATAACATTTGAGCTTTCAAGCAAAAACTGAATTTTAAAAAACTCAGACCCAGCACAATAGCCTGACAGCTTCCTAGTGCTTAAAAACTATCCTATTGAGATCAAAGGGGATGTTCAGAAATGTAATTTTTTTTTCAGAAATGTAATTTTTAAATATTGAATAATGAAATATAGCAGTATGTCAAAGATCTACATAATTCAGTGAACCAATATCTTCTATATAATCAGTGCACAGTGCTACAAAACCATACATATGCATTCTAAGCAGAAGACTGACTAATAAAAAAATCATTTCAGTCCTTGCAAATTTCACCTAAGAAACTACCTCATTTGTCAAGTTTTGGTATAGTATCAATAGACTATCAAAATTATCTAAAAAGGATATTAAAATACTCTTTCCTTTAACAAATACATGAGAATATGGTTTTCTTTAAATGCTTCAATGATAAACTACCTCATAGGAAGTCAACATTAAAAAGATTTGCAAAACTGTAAATAATGACATGCTCCCACTAATTGCCTTTTTGTTTTTAGGAAATACTTAAAAATGTTATTTGTATTAACATGCAGTGAGTGGCTTTATAATTGCAATAAGAAATGAATATTTTCAAAATTCCTCCGTTTTAAAATCTAATGAGATATAATGATAGATATAGCGCACACAAACAAATGTTCTTTAGGGTTTCCAATAATGTGTAAGAAGGTAAAGGACCCTGAGATCAAAAAGTTTAAGAACACTTGCTCAAGAGAAACTACTAATGGGAATCACAAGAAAAACACTGAGAAGTCACCTCCTCCCAAATGGGAAAAAATTTGAACTGGGAGTTGACAAATTTGTGCTGGCAAATAAGCACATTCAACTTCATTAATCATCAGGGAAATACAAAATAAAAACATAATGAGATAACCACCCCACCCCTGTAGAAAGGCTAAAATCAAAAAGACTGGTTAATATCAAATATTGCTAAAGATGTAGGCAACTGGAAGGGCTGAACATTGCTGAATAGAATGGTACAAATACTTTGAAAACAACTGAGCCATTTCTTTAAAGAGTCTTTCAACAAATCATACTAGGACCAACAGATACTTGGAGAAGAGAAGAAGGGGGGTGATGGACATGGAGGAGGGCACTTGTTGGGATGAGCACTGGGTGTTATATAGAAACCAACTTGACAATAAACTAAGAAAAAAAAAAAAGATACTAAGATGCAAAAGAATACAGTTGGCCCCTTACCTCACACCATCTACAAAATTAATTCAAAACGGATGAAAGAGCTGAATATAAGAACTAAAAATATAAAACTTACAAGAAAAACCTTTGAAGCTTTAAGAAAAAATTTGTAACACTTATTTTTTTAATAGTTTATTGTCAAGTTGGTTTCCATATAACACAGTGCTCATCCCCACAAGTGCCCTCCTCCATGCCCATCACCCCCTTCCCCTCCCCCCACCCCATCTGCCCTCAGTTTGTTCTCGGCATTTAAGAGTCTCTCATGGTTTGCCTCCCCACCTCCCCCACTATTTTTCGCCTTCTTCTCTCCCATGGTCCTCCGTTAAGTTCCTCCTAATCCTCCTATACGTGCAAACATATGGTATTTGTCCTTCTCTGCCTGACTTATTTCGCTCAGCATAACACCCTCAAGGTCCATCCATGTTGCTACACTTGGCCAGATTTCATTCTTTCTCACTGCCATGTAGTACTCCATTGTACAGATAAACCACATCTTCTTGACCCATTTGTCCGTTGATGGACACTTAGGCTCTTTCCATGTTTTGGCTATTGTTCAGAGTGCTGCTATGAACATGGGGGTACATGTGCCCCTATGTATCAGCACTCCTGTATCCCTTGAGTAAATTCCCAACAGTGCTATTGCTGGGTCAAAGGGGAGTTCTATTGTGAATTTTTTGAGGAATCTCCACAGTTTTCCAGAGGGGCTGCACCAGTTTACATTCCCACCAACAGTGTAGGAGGGTGACCATTTCTCCACATCCTCTCCAGCATCTATAGTCTCTTGATTTGCTCATTTTAGCCACTCTGACCGGCGTGAGGTGGTATCTTGGTGTAAGAAAACTCAGAGCTAAAACTTTTATCACCTTGATTTTGGATCAAAATTCTTAATAGCTTGATTTTAATAGCTTCTTGGACATGACATCAAAAATATGTGCAACAACAACCACAAAATAAATTGGACTGGACTTGATCAAATTTAAAGCTTTTGTGCTTCAAAGGGGTCTGAAAGAATGGAAGAAAATATCTGCAAATCATTTATCAAACAAGGGACTTGTATCTAAAATACATAAAGAACTCTTACAACTCAATTATAAAAAGACAAAACCCAATTTAACAATGTGCCAAGATTTAAAAGACATTTCTCCGAAGAAGTTACAATGGGCGACAAGCTCATGAAAAGATGCTCACTGTCATTGGTCATTGGGAAAATATATTAGAACCACAACGAGATACCGTTTCAGTCACTAAGATGGCTAAATCTAAAAGGACAGTAACAAGTGTTGCTGAGGATGTGGAGAAACTAGAACCTTTAACTTTGTTGATGGGACTGTAATATGGTGCAGTCATTTTGGAAAACAGTCTGCAATTCCTTAAAAAGCTACACGGAATTTCCATATTATCCTGCAATTCTACTCTTCAGTATATTCTCAAGAGATATGAAAATAGATTTCCACAATGGAACACCTGGGTGGCTCAGTCCATTATGTGTCTGACTTTAGCTCAGGTCATGATCTCACAGTTTTTGAGTCCGAGCCCCATGTCAGCTCAGAGCCTAGAGCCTGCCTTGGATTTTGTGTGTGTGTGTGTGTGTCTTTCTCTCTCTGTCCCTCCTCCACCTGCACTCTCTCTCTCTCTCAAAAATAAATATTAAAAAAAAGTTTTTAAAAGAAAATAGATTTCCATGAAAAACTTTACATATGAATGTTCACCAGGAGTCATCTTCATAAAGCCAAAATGTGGAAATGTCTATCAACTGATAAAATGGATAATCAAAATGTTGTATATCCATGTAATAGAATATTACTTGGCAATAAGAAGGAATGATGAAATGAAATATGCTATAATACAGATGCACACTGTGCATATACTGAGAGCTACTAAATTTATACCTTAAACGGGTGAGTTTTATGGTACTGCTAATTATATATAAACAACCACAAAAAAAATTAACATGCATTATATGACTTAGCAATACCAATCTTTTTAACTTAAATATATGTCCACACATGGACTCAACACAAATATTCATAGCAACTTTATTCATGATAGCCAAAAACCATATACAATCCAAATGGATAAACAAATTATGTTATATGTATACTCACACAACAGAATTCTGGGTGGAGAGCAGAATAAAGTATGGAAACATACAGTAACACAAGTGAATACAAAAACTTTACACTGAGTGAAAGATGTTAAGAGATGCTGTATAACTGCAATCATATAAAACTCCAGAAAATATTTATGTGATTTATAACAACAGCAGAATGTTGGCTGTCTAGGCTGATAACTGTGAAACTGTCTGCAAAGACTGTAAGGGTAGTTTTTGGGCATGAGTGTATAAATCTGTTAAAATTCATGACACTATATACTTTAAATGGGTGTACATAATTATACATTATCATTGTACATAATTATAACTCAATAAAGTTAATTTTTAAAAGTCAATATAGGAGATAGAATGATATTCTAAAAGAGAACTAGCTTACTAAAAAGAAGGCATATGTAAAACAGTAAAACAATGTTGTAAATACAGAATAAGATTAATAAACTCAATTATATTAATAATTACATTAAACCTAACTAAACATGCCAACTTAAATATAAATAAATAGGGTATATTTATACACAAAAGGAAAGAAGTGTATCATGCAAATGCTAAGAAAGTTATGTGGCTATATTAGTACTAGTAATATTTATATATATATTAGTATTTATATTACTAATATAATTAGCAAAGTAAATCTCAAGGCAAATATTACGAGAGATATTGAGATATTTCACAGTGGTAACAAAAAAAATTTATATTCCTCACAAATGTATATACACCTAATAAGAGAACTTAAAAACATATGAAGAAACAAACAAAAAAAATGACTGAAAGGCAAGTAGACAAATTCACAATAATTGGAGATTTTAACACCCCTTTCTTAGTAACTGATAAAAGAAGTTTAAAGTACAGAAGACTGAAATATTATCGGGATGCCTGAGTAGCTCAGTCAGTTAAGTGTCTGACTCCTGATTTCAGCTCAGGTCATGATCTCATGGTTTGTGAGACCCAGTCCAGTCTCAGTCTCTCCACTATCAGCACTGAGCCTGCTTGGGATCTCCTCCCCGTCCCTCCCCTGACTTGCACACTTTCTCTCAGAGTAAACTAAAAGAAAAAAAAAGGAGAGAGAAATATTATCAACCAACCTAATCTGCACTAAATAATTCCAGAGTATGCATTTTTTTTTTCAAATATACATGGAACACTCACCATACTGTGTATGACTTCTTTTCTTTCATATTTTTTTTATACTTTCTGGTGTATAGTCTATCTTGGTGAGTAAATCAAATAAAGTATAAGAAAATATTAAAAATAACAAGCAATTAAATGGGGCGCCTGGGTGGCTCAGTAGCTTAAGCATCTGACTTTGGCTCAGGTCACAATCTCACAGTTCGTGGTTTCGAGCTCCGCGTCAGGCTCTGTGCTCTCAGCTAGCTCAGAGCCTGGACCCTGCTTCAGATTCTGTGTCTCCCTCTTTCTCTGTCCCTCTCCTGCTCATGCTGTCACTCTCTCTCTCTCAGAAATAAATTTAAAAAAAAATTTTTTTTAACGCAATTAAATAAAAAATGGAAAGAAAAGATAAAATTTAATAAAGACAGACACTGATTTTTTGAAAGAGTAATGAAATTGATAAAGCTCTAGCAAGACAGATCAAAACAAAGATAAAGCATAAATTATCCACATCAGGAATAAAAAGAAGTACATCATTATAGATCCTTCAGATATTGTCAGGTTAATAGGTAAATATCACAAAAACTTTACACCAAGTAATTCAACAACTTAGATGAATGGACTAATTCCTTGAAAAACACATGTGATCAACACTGTAATACGAAACAGAAAAGTTAACCAGCCCCATATATATTACAGAAATCAAATTTATAATAAAAGCTTTCTCACAATGAATTCTGCTATTTATTTACAGATAAAATAATACTAAGCCAATATAAGTTCTTTCAGAAGTAAGAAGCATAGAGAACAATTCTTGACTTGCTTTAAGTTTCAAGCATCATCCTGATCCCCAAATCTGAAAATATTATAAAGCAAGGCAACTCTACAGACCAAAAACTTCATGAACACAGACATAAAAATCCCTTAAGAAACAAACAAATCCAGCAATGCAACTTTGGTTTTCCATTAAAAAATATTTAGGCACTACTCCACTTAAATTAAAAGAAAATCTGAAGAATATCTCAATAGATGGAGAGAATTCTTTGACAAAATTCAACATGATAAAAAGTTGTAGAAAACTACAAATAAAAGGAAACTGCCACATATGAATAAAAGATAACTATGAAAAGCATATAGTTATTAACATTTGATAGTAAACAAACTCTTCTTGAACATCAGCAACAAGAGAAGGTGTTTCCTCTCACTTCTACAGAGCACTGTATTAGAGGTCCTAACCAATGCAGTAAGTAAAGAAAAAAATAAAAAGCCTAAAAACGAGAAAACAAGTAAAATTGTAGTTATCTGCTATATATGTTCATGTATGTATAACCAGTCGATCTGATCTTCTAATTTTTGTGTTCCATAATAAACAGTAAAGTACTTCATTAACCTAAGTTGTTAAAGAACATGTCTAGAGACACTGACTTATATTAACTTTGGTAGGAAGAAAATTCCCAATAAAACCACAAAGCTTGATAGTACAAAGGTTACGGTTTTTCAAACCAAGGGGTACAACCCCACAGTGGATCATGAAATTAATTTAAGGTTTTATTTATTTATTTTTTTAACAAATAGTTTATTGTCAAATTAGTTTCCACATAACACTCAGTGCTCATCCCCAAGTGCCCTCCTCCATGCCCATCCCTCCTCCCACCCACATCCATCAGTCCTTGATTTAAGGTTTTAAAATCACCTTTAAAAGGGGAATAAGAACAGTAAACAAAAATCCGAGCACAATTAATATATTAGGAGTGAGTTTTGTTTCATGTGTATTAATGTAGTAAAAGCTAGATTTCTTTCTAAAAGAGAACTACAGGCCAATATCCTTGATGAATACGGATGCAAAAGTTCTCAACAAGATCCTTGCAAATCGAATCCAGCAGCATATCATAAGAATCATCCACCAAGATCACGTGAGATTCATTCCTGGGTTACAGGGCTGGTTCAACATTCGCAAATCAATCAATGTGATACATCATATCAATAAAAGAAAAGATAAAAACCATATGATCCTGTCAATAGATGCAGAAAAAGCATTTGACAAAATACAGTATCCCTTCTTAATAAAGACTCTAGAGAAAGTTGGGATAGAATGAACCTACTTAAACATCATCAAAGCCATCTATGAAAAGCCTTCAGCTAACATCATCCTCAACGGGGAAAAACTGAGAGCTTTCCCTCTGAGATCAGGAACACGACAGGGATGTCCACTCTCACCACTGTTGTTTAACATAGTGCTGGAAGTCCTAGCATCAGCCATCAGACAACAAAAGGAAATCAAAGGCATCAGAATTGGCAAAGAGGAAGTCGAACTTTCACTCTTCGCAGATGACATGATACTCTACATCGAAAACCCGACACACTCCACCAGAAGCCTACTAGAACTGATCCAAGAATTCAGCCAAGTTGCAGAGTATAAAATCAACGTACAGAAATCGGTTGCATTTTTATACACCAACAATGAAGCAACAGAAAGAGAAATCAAGAAACTGATCCC